>NW_028163258.1:0-1000 GCF_964263955.1 Coregonus lavaretus | reverse complement strand
AGTCCGGGCCAACTGTATTCTCTCGATGGATGAGGCACACACGTGCAAGCATGGACACACACACCCACACACCCACACACACACACACACACATACACATACACACACACATTTGCACACATACAAACACACACACACACACACCTCCAAACCTTCACTCATTAGCCTCATAACCCTTTGAGAGTATATACTATACCAGATATAGATTCCCACTCATTCAATCAAATTGTCTAATTAGCAAATACATGTGTCCTATAATCTCATGCTTTTACCCCTTCAATTTCCACTACAATGTAGCCAATATGTCCCAACAAGCTTGTCTCCAATGGACTAGATTGACATTCCGCGTGGCTGTGTTGACGAGAGTAGCAGTCAATTAGCCGGTGTGCATGCAGCAGGTGGTTGAGTTAATTGGCAGGAGGGGTGGATTGAGAAGAGAAAGGAAAAGAGAAGTCCAGCAGAGTGAGGAATATTGCCTCTGCTGCCGGCTATGGCTCAGCGCAGTATGGAAGAGGCAGAAAGCATATTGTCATCCCCCCACGCTCCGCCATACTAATTATTCTTGCAATACTCTCTCCCATTGTTACTATAAACTGGTCCACTTCCCAAAGGATCGCTCTCACTCTTTCTTTCTTTCCCTCTCTCTCTTTCTTTCTCTCTCCTCCCACTCCCTCCCTCTCAAAAATCGCACATTTTCCTCTCCCTCTCTCTTTCTCTCTTCTTCACCCTCTGTTTCTTGCAGACTCCCCATATCCTCGCCCTCTTGATCAAATCTCCGCCCAGTCTTTCTTTGTCTCTCCCACACTCTCTCTCTCTCTTTCTCTCTCTATTTCTCCTCCTCCTCCTTCCATTGTGGAGGTGGATATTGATGTAAACACATTCAGGAGGCTGAGTGCTTCTTTATTGGATCTCCCCTCGGGGGTCTCTCTCTCTCTCTCTCTCTCTCTCTCTCTCTCTCTCTCTCTCTCTCTCTCTCTCTCTCTCTCTCTCTCTCTCTCTC
>NW_028163259.1:0-23843 GCF_964263955.1 Coregonus lavaretus | reverse complement strand
AACAAGGGAATGAAAGAGAGTAAGTAGAGAGATGGAGGGATGATCCAGGGTGTTGTCTCTCTCCCGGGTCAAATTACCCACACTGCACCTCACCACACCCTGCCCCACCCGCAAAGCTGAGGCTCATCGGTATTCTATAGCTGGGAGTGAGGAGACTCTACTGTTCCATACACAAACACACACAGGACGGACACAGCTGGTTTACATTAAGCTCAGAGCTGGAATAGAAAAATAGAGAGAGAGGAGAGAAGGAGACTAACTGTGACCTAACTAACTGTGACCGAACTAACTGTGACCTAACTAACTGTGACCCAACTAACTGTGACATAACTAACTGTGACCTAACTAACTGTGACCTAACTAACTGTGACCTAACTAACTGTGACCGAACTAACTGTGACCTAACTAACTGTGACCTAACTAACAGTGACATAGCTAATGCTGACCTAACTAACTGTGACATAACTAACTGTGACCTAACTAACTGTGACCGAACTAACCCTAAGCCTAACCCCCTAACCCCCTGACCCTAACCCCCGGACCCTAACACCCTAACACCCTAACCCCCTGACCCTAACACCCTAACCCTAACCCTAACCCCCCCAACCCCCTAACACCCCCAAACCCTAACACCCCCTAACCCTAACCCCCTAACCCCCTAACCCTAACACCCCCTAACCCTAACCCACTAACCCCCTAACCCTAACCCCCTAACCCCCTAACCCCTAACCCTACACCCCTAACCCCTAACCCTAACCCCCTAACCCTAACCCCTAACCCCCTAACCCTAACCCCCTAACCCCCTAACCCCTAACACCCCCTAACCCCCTAACCCTAACACCCCCTAACCCTAACACCCCCTAACCCCCTAACCCTAACCCCCTAACCCTAACCCCCTAACACCCCCTTACCCCCTAACCCTAACCCACTAACCCTAACCCACTAACCCCCTAACCCTAACCCCCTAACCCTAACACCCCCTAACCCCCTATCCCCCTAACCTTAACCCCCTAACCCTAACACCCCCTAACCCCCTAACACCCCCTAACCTCCTAACCCTAACACCCCCTAACCCCCTAACCCCCTAACCCTAACCCCCTAACCCTAACCCCCTAACCCCCTAACCCTAACACCCCCTAACCCCCTAACCCTAACACCCCCTAACCCCCTAACCCTAACACCCTAACCCAGGTTACAGGCTCTTCTCTCTGTAGTGTTATGACTAACAGAACGCTGGAATTCACAAGTTGTTGTCGTTGAGAGATAAAATGTTGATAAAATGTTGATAAAATGTTAATGGTATGTTAAGTCAGAATGTTTGAGTCAGAATGTTTGAGTCAGAATGTTTGAGTCAGAATGTTTGAGTCAGAATGTTTGAGTCAGAATGTTTGAGTCAGAATGTTTGAGTCAGAATGTTTGAGTCAGAATGTTTGAGTCAGAATGTTTGAGTCAGAATGTTTGAGTCAGAATGTGGAAATCAAAATGTTTCTCCTGTAATAATATCAGCGTTCTGTCTGTGTGGAGGAAGGTTTGTCTCTGTCTGAGGGGAGTGGTGTTATTATGAGTGGTGTTATTATGAGTGTGTCTGAGGGGAGTGGTGTTATTATGAGTGTGTCTGAGGGGAGTGGTGTTATTATGAGTGGTGTTATTATGAGTGGTGTTATTATGAGTGGTGTTATTATGAGTGTGTCTGAGGGGGAGTGGTGTTATTATGAGTGTGTCTGGGGGAGTGGTGTTATTATGAGTGGTGTTATTATGAGTGGTGTTATTATGAGTGTGTCTGGGGGGGAGTGGTGTTATTATGAGTGGTGTTATTATGAGTGGTGTTATTATGAGTGGTGTTATTATGAGTGGTGTTATTATGAGTGTGTCTGGGGGAGTGGTGTTATTATGAGTGGTGTTATTATGAGTCTGTCTGAGGGGGAGTGGTGTTATTATGAGTGGTGTTATTATGAGTGGTGTTATTATGAGTGGTGTTATTATGAGTGGTGTTATTATGAGTGGTGTTATTATGAGTGTGTCTGGGGGAGTGGTGTTATTATGAGTGGTGTTATTATGAGTGGTGTTATTATGAGTGGTGTTATTATGAGTGGTGTTATTATGAGTGGTGTTATTATGAGTGTGTCTGGGGGGAGTGGTGTTATTATGAGTGTGTCTGGGGGAGTGGTGTTATTATGAGTGGTGTTATTATGAGTGGTGTTATTATGAGTGTGTCTGAGGGGGAGTGGTGTTATTATGAGTGTGTCTGGGGGAGTGGTGTTATTATGAGTGGTGTTATTATGAGTGGTGTTATTATGAGTGTGTCTGGGGGGGAGTGGTGTTATTATGAGTGGTGTTATTATGAGTGTGTCTGAGGGGGAGTGGTGTTATTATGAGTGTGTCTGGGGGAGTGGTGTTATTATGAGTGGTGTTATTATGAGTGGTGTTATTATGAGTGTGTCTGGGGGGGAGTGGTGTTATTATGAGTGGTGTTATTATGAGTGGTGTTATTATGAGTGGTGTTATTATGAGTGGTGTTATTATGAGTGGTGTTATTATGAGTGTGTCTGGGGGAGTGGTGTTATTATGAGTGGTGTTATTATGAGTCTGTCTGAGGGGGAGTGGTGTTATTATGAGTGGTGTTATTATGAGTGGTGTTATTATGAGTGGTGTTATTATGAGTGGTGTTATTATGAGTGGTGTTATTATGAGTGTGTCTGGGGGAGTGGTGTTATTATGAGTGGTGTTATTATGAGTGGTGTTATTATGAGTGGTGTTATTATGAGTGGTGTTATTATGAGTGGTGTTATTATGAGTGTGTCTGGGGGAGTGGTGTTATTATGAGTGGTGTTATTATGAGTGTGTCTGAGGGGGAGTGGTGTTATTATGAGTGTGTCTGAGGGGGAGTGGTGTTATTATGAGTGGTGTTATTATGAGTGGTGTTATTATGAGTGTGTCTGGGGGGAGTGGTGTTATTATGAGTGGTGTTATTATGAGTGGTGTTATTATGAGTGGTGTTATTATGAGTGTGTCTGAGGGGGAGTGGTGTTATTATGAGTGGTGTTATTATGAGTGGTGTTATTATGAGTGTGTCTGGGGGGAGTGGTGTTATTATGAGTGGTGTTATTATGAGTAGTGTTATTATGAGTGGTGTTATTATGAGTGGTGTTATTATGAGTGGTGTTATTATGAGTGGTGTTATTATGAGTGTGTCTGAGGGGGAGTGGTGTTATTATGAGTGGTGTTATTATGAGTAGTGTTATTATGAGTGGTGTTATTATGAGTGGTGTTATTATGAGTGGTGTTATTATGAGTGGTGTTATTATGAGTGTGTCTGGGGGGAGTGGTGTTATTATGAGTGGTGTTATTATGAGTGTGTCTGAGGGGGAGTGGTGTTATTATGAGTGTGTCTGAGGGGAGTGGTGTTATTATGAGTGGTGTTATTATGAGTGGTGTTATTATGAGTGTGTCTGAGGGGAGTGGTGTTATTATGAGTGGTGTTATTATGAGTGGTGTTATTATGAGTGTGTCTGAGGGGGAGTGGTGTTATTATGAGTGGTGTTATTATGAGTGTGTCTGAGGGGAGTGGTGTTATTATGAGTGGTGTTATTATGAGTGGTGTTATTATGAGTGGTGTTATTATGAGTGTGTCTGAGGGGGAGTGGTGTTATTATGAGTGGTGTTATTATGAGTGTGTCTGAGGGGGAGTGGTGTTATTATGAGTGTGTCTGAGGGGAGTGGTGTTATTATGAGTGGTGTTATTATGAGTGGTGTTATTATGAGTGGTGTTATTATGAGTGTGTGAGGGGGAGTGGTGTTATTATGAGTGGTGTTATTATGAGTAGTGTTATTATGAGTGGTGTTATTATGAGTGATGTTATTATGAGTGGTGTTATTATGAGTGTGTCTGGGGGGAGTGGTGTTATTATGAGTGGTGTTATTATGAGTGTGTCTGAGGGGGAGTGGTGTTATTATGAGTGTGTCTGAGGGGAGTGGTGTTATTATGAGTGGTGTTATTATGAGTGGTGTTATTATGAGTGTGTGAGGGGGAGTGGTGTTATTATGAGTGGTGTTATTATAAGTAGTGTTATTATGAGTGGTGTTATTATGAGTGGTGTTATTATGAGTGGTGTTATTATGAGTGTGTCTGGGGGGAGTGGTGTTATTATGAGTGGTGTTATTATGAGTGGTGTTATTATGAGTGGTGTTATTATGAGTGGTGTTATTATGAGTGGTGTTATTATGAGTGGTGTTATTATGAGTGTGTCTGAGGGGGAGTGGTGTTATTATGAGTGGTGTTATTATGAGTGTGTCTGAGGGGAGTGGTGTTATTATGAGTGGTGTTATTATGAGTGGTGTTATTATGAGTGGTGTTATTATGAGTGTGTCTGAGGGGGAGTGGTGTTATTATGAGTGGTGTTATTATGAGTGTGTCTGAGGGGGAGTGGTGTTATTATGAGTGGTGTTATTATGAGTGGTGTTATTATGAGTGGTGTTATTATGAGTGTGTGAGGGGGAGTGGTGTTATTATGAGTGGTGTTATTATGAGTAGTGTTATTATGAGTGGTGTTATTATGAGTGGTGTTATTATGAGTGGTGTTATTATGAGTGTGTCTGGGGGGAGTGGTGTTATTATGAGTGGTGTTATTATGAGTGTGTCTGAGGGGGAGTGGTGTTATTATGAGTGGTGTTATTATGAGTGGTGTTATTATGAGTGGTGTTATTATGAGTCTGTCTGAGGGGGAGTGGTGTTATTATGAGTGGTGTTATTATGAGTGGTGTTATTATGAGTGGTGTTATTATGAGTGTGTCTGGGGGGAGTGGTGTTATTATGAGTGGTGTTATTATGAGTGGTGTTATTATGAGTCTGTCTGAGGGGGAGTGGTGTTATTATGAGTGGTGTTATTATGAGTGGTGTTATTATGAGTCTGTCTGAGGGGGAGTGGTGTTATTATGAGTGGTGTTATTATGAGTGGTGTTATTATGAGTGGTGTTATTATGAGTGGTGTTATTATGAGTCTGTCTGAGGGGGAGTGGTGTTATTATGAGTGGTGTTATTATGAGTGGTGTTATTATGAGTGGTGTTATTATGAGTGTGTCTGAGGGGAGTGGTATTATGAGTGATGTTATTATGAGTGTGTCTGAGGGGAGTGGTGTTATTATGAGTGTGTCTGAGGGGAGTGGTGTTATTATGAGTGGTGTTATTATGAGTGGTTTTATTATGAGTGGTGTTATTATGAGTGTGTCTGTGGGGAGTGGTGTTATTATGAGTGTGTCTGGGGGAGTGGGGTTATTATGAGTGGTGTTATTATGAGTGGTGTTATTATGAGTGATGTTATTATGAGTGTGTCTGGGGGGAGTGGTGTTATTATGAGTGTGTCTGAGGGGAGTGGTGTTATTATGAGTGTTTCTGGGGGGAGTGGTGTTATTATGAGTGGTGTTATTATGAGTGGTTTTATTATGAGTGGTGTTATTATGAGTGTGTCTGTGGGGAGTGGTGTTATTATGAGTGTGTCTGGGGGAGTGGGGTTATTATGAGTGGTGTTATTATGAGTGGTGTTATTATGAGTGATGTTATTATGAGTGTGTCTGGGGGGAGTGGTGTTATTATGAGTGTGTCTGAGGGGAGTGGTGTTATTATGAGTGTGTCTGAGGGGAGTGGTGTTATTATGAGTGTTTCTGGGGGGAGTGGTGTTATTATGAGTGGTTTTATTATGAGTGGTGTTATTATGAGTGTGTCTGTGGGGAGTGGTGTTATTATGAGTGTGTCTGGGGGAGTGGGGTTATTATGAGTGGTGTTATTATGAGTGGTGTTATTATGAGTGTGTCTGGGGGGAGTGGTGTTATTATGAGTGGTGTTATTATGAGTGTGTCTGGGGGAGTGGTGTTATTATGAGTGTGTCTGGGGGGAGTGGTGTTATTATGAGTGGTGTTATTATGAGTGTGTCTGGGGGAGTGGTGTTATTATGAGTGGTGTTATTATGAGTGGTGTTATTATGAGTGTTTCTGGGGGGAGTGGTGTTATTATGAGTGTGTCTTGGGGAGTGGTGTTATTATGAGTGGTGTTATTATGAGTGTGTCTGAGGGGAGTGGTGTTATTATGAGTGGTGTTATTATGAGTGTGTCTGAGGGGAGTGGTGTTATTATGAGTGGTGTTATTATGAGTGTGTCTGGGGGGAGTGGTGTTATTATGAGTGGTGTTATTATGAGTGTGTCTGGGGGGAGTGGTGTTATTATGAGTGGTGTTATTATGAGTCTGTCTGAGGGGAGTGGTGTTATTATGAGTGGTGTTATTATGAGTGGTGTTATTATGAGTGTTTCTGGGGGGAGTGGTGTTATTGTGAGTGGTGTTATTATGAGTGTGTCTGGGGGGAGTGGTGTTATTATGAGTGGTGTTATTATGAGTGTGTCTTGGGGAGTGGTGTTATTATGAGTGGTGTTATTTTGAGTGGTGTTATTATGAGTGTGTCTGTTGATGATCATCTGTCATAGAGAGAGGACTGGAAGGGTCCAAAACTCTATTCTGATTCTGTTGTCTGTCTCTCTCTCTCTCGCCCTCTCTCTCTCTCTCTCTCTCTCTCTCTCTCTCTCTCTCTCTCTCTATCTTTCCATCTCTCTCTCTCTCTCTCTCTCTCTCTCTATCTTTCCATCTCTCTCTCTCTCTCTCTCTCTCTCTCTCTCTCTCTCTCTCTCTCACTCTCACTCTCTCTCTCTCTCCAGAGTGTCCAGTGGGTCTGTATAAGGCAGGGTCAGGAGTCGGTGGGTGTGTCCTGTGTCCGACTAATAGCAACACTTTGGTAACAGGCTCTGCCTACTGCCTCTGTCGTCCTGGTTACCACAGAGCAGATTCCGACCCCGCACACACACCCTGCACACGTAAGTCTTTACCGCTCTGCCTCCTCCTCCTCCTCTGCCTCCTCCTCCTCCTCCTCTGTCTCCTCCTCCTCCTCCTCTGTCTCCTCCCCTGTCTCCTCCCTTGTCTCCTCCTACTCCTCTGTCTCTTCCTCCTCCTATCTCTCCCCCTCTGTCTCCTCCTCCTCCTCTGTCTCCGCCTCTGTATCCGCCTCTGTCTCTTCCTCTGTCTCCTCCCCTGTCTCCTCCCCTGCCTCCTCCTCTGTCTCCGCCTCTGTATCCGCCTCTGTCTCCTCCTCTGTCTCCTCCCCTGTCTCCTTCCCTGCCTCCTCCGCTGTCTCCTCCTCTGTCTCGTCTTCTGTCTCCTCCTCTGTCTCCTCTTCTGTCTCCTCTGTCTCCTCCCCTGTCTCCTCCCCTGTCTCCTCTGTGTCCTATGTGTCCTCTGTCTCCTCCTCTGTCTCCTCCTCTGTCTCCTCCTCTGTCTACTCCTCTGTCTCCTCCCCTGTCTCCTCTGTGTCCTATGTGTCCTCTGTCTCCTCCTCTGTCTCCTCCTCTGTCTCCTCCCCTGTCTCCTCCCCTGTCTCCTCCTCTGTCTACTCCTCTGTCTCCTCCCCTGTCTCTTCCCCTGTCTCCTCCCCTGTCTCCTCCCCTGTCTCCTCTGTGTCCTATGTGTCCTCTGTCTCCTCCTCTGTCTCCTCCCCTGTCTCCTCCCCTGTCTCCTCCTCTGTCTCCTCCCCTGTCTCCTCCTCTGTCTCCTCCCCTGTCTCCTCCCCTGTCTCTTCCCCTGTCTCCTCCCCTGTCTCCTCTGTGTCCTATGTGTCCTCTGTCTCCTCCCCTGTCTCCTCCCCTGTCTCCTCCCCTGTCTCCTCCTCTGTCTCCTCTGTGTCCTATGTGTCCTCTGTCTCCTCCTCTGTCTCCTCCCCTGTCTCCTCCTCTGTCTCCTCCCCTGTCTCTTCCCCTGTCTCCTCCTCTGTCTCCTCTGTGTCCTATGTGTCCTCTGTCTCCTCCTCTGTCTCCTCCTCCTGTCTCCTCCTCTGTCTCCTCTTCTGTATTGACCTTAGTAGGGAATCAACTAAATGTATTGACCTTAGTAGGGAATCAACTAAATGTATTGACCTTAGTAGGGAATCAACTAAATGTATTGACTTTATTAGGGAATCAACTAAATGTATTGAAAATGAATGAATTAGCCCAAGTTTATCATAAGACGTGAATGCATCAGTGATTCCGTGTTTCCTGTAACTTTCTGAAGAGGCAATGAGAATTCCCCCTGCCTGTGTGGCGCGGCGCTCGCAGCTAGCACTTTGTGTAGCCGTTAGCCATGATGCTAATGAAAACGGTCTTCTGGTAGAGGGAAAGGCTTTCCCAAAAACCTTCTCTATTAAATGTTAACTACAAAGTAGCCTATTCTTACCTGGCAGAATGATATCATGATTATTTGCGTCGATCCAGTGGGTATTTGTTTTGCTAAACAACAGCCTCTTGCTATGGAAGAAAAGGGTAAAAAATGTAATTTCTAAAAAAAAATATCCCAGACCTCAAAAGTGGTCTCCTGATCTGGCTTAAGCATTGTTGAGACTTAGAAAATCCAATTTTGTTGTTTTTCTAATAAAAGTGTAATTTTTTTAATGTTATCTTGGAAAAACAAAACGTGGAAAACAGAATTTTGGGAAAAAACAGAATCAGACAAAAGAAAACAGATTTTCTAGGGCCCTGTGTGGGAGGCAGCCAGTAGGGTTGGGGTTGTATCCAGATATCCATACCTCCAGCCAGTAGGGTTGGGGTTGTATCCAGATCTCCATACCTCCAGCCAGTAGGGTTGGGGTTGTATCCAGATCTCCATACCTCCATACCTCCAGCCAGTAGGGTTGGGGTTGTATCCAGATCTCCATACCTCCATACCTCCAGCCAGTAGGGTTGGGGTTGTATCCAGATCTCCATACCTCCAGCCAGTAGGGTTGGGGTTGTATCCAGATCTCCATACCTCCAGCCAGTAGGGTTGGGGTTGTATCCAGATCTCCATACCTTCATACCTCCATACCTCCAGCCAGTAGGGTTGGGGTTGTATCCAGATCTCCATACCTCCAGCCAGTAGGGTTGGGGTTGTATCCAGATCTCCATACCTCCAGCCAGTAGGGTTGGGGTTGTATCCAGATCTCCATACCTCCAGCCAGTAGGGTTGGGGTTGTATCCAGATCTCCATACCTCCAGCCAGTAGGGTTGGGGTTGTATCCAGATCTCCATACCTCCAGCCAGTAGGGTTGGGGTTGTATCCAGATCTCCATACCTCCAGCCAGTAGGGTTGGGGTTGTATCCAGATCTCCATACCTTCATACCTCCATACCTCCATACCTCCATACCTCCAGCCAGTAGGGTTGGGGTTGTATCCAGATCTCCATACCTCCAGCCAGTAGGGTTGGGGTTGTATCCAGATCTCCATACCTCCAGCCAGTAGGGTTGGGGTTGTATCCAGATCTCCATACCTCCAGCCAGTAGGGTTGGGGTTGTATCCAGATCTCCATACCTCCAGCCAGTAGGGTTGGGGTTGTATCCAGATCTCCATACCTTCATACCTCCATACCTCCATACCTCCATACCTCCAGCCAGTAGGGTTGGGGTTGTATCCAGATCTCCATACCTCCAGCCAGTAGGGTTGGGGTTGTATCCAGATCTCCATACCTCCAGCCAGTAGGGTTGGGGTTGTATCCAGATCTCCATACCTCCAGCCAATAGGGTTGGGGTTGTATCCATACCTCCATACCTCCAGCCAGTAGGGTTGGGGTTGTATCCAGATCTCCATACCTCCAGCCAGTAGGGTTGGGGTTGTATCCAGATCTCCATACCTCCAGCCAGTAGGGTTGGGGTTGTATCCATACCTCCATACCTCCAGCCAGTAGGGTTGGGGTTGTATCCAGATCTCCATACCTCCAGCCAGTAGGGTTGGGGTTGTATCCAGATCTCCATACCTCCAGCCAGTAGGGTTGGGGTTGTATCCAGATCTCCATACCTTCATACCTCCATACCTCCATACCTCCATACCTCCAGCCAGTAGGGTTGGGGTTGTATCCAGATCTCCATACCTCCAGCCAGTAGGGTTGGGGTTGTATCCAGATCTCCATACCTCCAGCCAGTAGGGTTGGGGTTGTATCCAGATCTCCATACCTCCAGCCAGTAGGGTTGGGGTTGTATCCAGATCTCCATACCACCAGCCAGTAGGGTTGGGGTTGTATCCAGATCTCCATACCTCCATACCTTCATACCTCCATACCTCCAGCCAGTAGGGTTGGGGTTGTATCCAGATCTCCATACCTCCATACCTCCAGCCAGTAGGGTTGGGGTTGTATCCAGATCTCCATATCTCCATACCTCCATACTGTCACGACCCGGTGCGAGAAACAGTCACTAATAATTGTCAGAACCCAGAAGATGAGGCAGACACAGCAGTACTAGAGATGGTGGTTTAATAAAGAACAAAATCCTCAGGCAAAGAAACTAAATCCACAATGTCCAAAAATAAAGCCAAGAGGCACAAAGAGGAAAACCTCCAAAAAACAAAGAAACTCCACAAAGTGGTAAAAATCCCACCAGAGAAATATCCATATAACACAAGGCTTGGGCTGGGGCTGGGTGCTAACTTACAAACACTGAGCAAGGAACTGAGGAACACACAGGGTTTAAATACTAACAAGGGAATGACCTACAGGTGCAAACAATAATTAGATCAAGAAAAAACAAAAAGGTACAAAAAAGGTGCAATGGGGACATCTAGTGACCAAAACCCGAACAGTCATGGCCAAAACCTGACAGAATCCCCCTCATAGGAACGGCTCCTGACGTTCCTACCAGCCTTCTCAGGGTGGAGGGCCCTGAACTGACGAATGAGGTCAGGGTCCAGTATGTCCTTGGCAGGAACCCAGGAGCGCTCCTCGGGACCGTAGCCTTCCCAGTCCACCAGATACTGCCAGGACCGCTGCACCCGGCGGGAATCCAGTATCCGGTGGACGGTATAAGCCGACTGGCCACCGATGACACGGGGCGGAGGGGGAGGTCTGCCTGCCGGAATAAGGGGAGAAAAAACAACAGGTTTTAATAAAGAAATGTGAAATGTTGGATTGATCTTAAGGGATCTGGGTAAGTGCAGGCGAAAAGTAACGGGATTGACTCTCCTGGCAATCTTAAAGGGACCGATGAACCTCTGGGACAGCTTGCGAGACTCCACCCGTAGCGGTAGGTTCTTAGTTGAGAGCCATACTCTCTGGCCGGGGTACAGGGTAGGACCGGGACGGCAACCTCTGTTGGCTTGTCGTTGGTACTGCTGAGAGGAACGCAGAAGATTAAGACGTGCCTTCTTCCACGTAAGCCGACAGCGTCTGATGAACCTCGAGGCTGAAGGCACTCTGACTTCTGCCTCCTGGTCCGGGAACAATAGAGGTGCATAGCCAAACTGACACTCATGCGGGGACATACCAGTGGAGGAGGAGCACAAGGTGTTGTGCGCGTACTCGGCCCAAACAATGAAGGATGACCAAGTGGACGGGTTGTTGGAAACCATGCATCTGAGGGTGGTTTCCAGCTCCTGATTCATCCTCTCAGTTTGGCCATTGGACTCCGGATGGTACCCGGAAGATAAACTGGCCGTGGCCCCTATGAGTTGGCAGAAGGCCTTCCAAAACCTTGAGGCGAACTGGGGACCTCTGTCGGAAACCATATCTTGCGGGATCCCAAAGACTCGGAACACATGGTTAATCACCAACTCAGCTGTTTCCTTGGCAGAAGGTAATTTGGTCAAAGGAACAAACCTGGCCGCCTTAGAAAACCTGTCGATGATGACTAGGATCGTAGTATTACCATGGGACGGAGGAAGGCCAGTAATAAAGTCCAATGAGATATGGGACCAGGGTCGGTGGGGAATAGATAGAGGGTGAAGGAGTCCTTGAGGGCGAAGGTGAGAAGATTTGCCCTGGCAGCACACGGAACAGGCCTTGATGAAAGTGGCAACGTCTTCCTTCATGGTGGGCCACCAGAACTTACGCTGGATGAACTCCAAGGTGCGGCCTATGCCCGGGTGACAGGTGAGGCGAGAGGAGTGCCCCCACCGAAGGACTTGGGACCTTGCTGCCTTGGGAACAAACAACCGATTAGCAGGACCTCCACCAGGGCCCGGTTCGATGGCTTGAGCTTGTTTCACGGTATCCTCCACTTGCCACCAGATCGGAGCCACGATCTTAGCGGCCGGAAGGACAGTCATGTCAGTATCTTCTCGAATGGCAGGAGAGTAGATTCGTGACAAGGCGTCCGGTTTGAGATTCTTCGACCCGGGTCTATAGGTGAGGATAAACTGAAATCGGCTGAAGAAAAGAGACCATCGAGCTTGTCTGGCGTTCAACCGCTTCGCCTGCTGGATATACTCCAGATTCTTGTGGTCCGTAAGCACTTGAAACGGTTGAGAAGCCCCCTCGAGCCAGTGTCTCCATTCCTTCAATGCCATCTTAACCGCTAGGAGTTCACGGTCCCCCACATCGTAATTCCTCTCGGCCGGGGTAAGCCGGTGAGAGAAGAAGGCGCAAGGATGAAGCTTCTTGTCTTCACCCCTCTGAGACAGGACAGCTCCAACCCCAACCTCTGATGCGTCTACCTCCACCACAAAAGGTTCCTCCGCCGTTGGTAGTGTCAGGATGGGAGCAGAGAGGATGCGCTGCTTGAGTCCTTGGAAGGCCGTCTCAGCTTCTCTTCCCCACAGAAACCTTGTGTTGCCACCCTTGGTTACCGCCGAGAGAGGGGCTGCCACCGAGCTGAAGTTCTTGATGAACTTGCGGTAAAAGTTGGTGAAGCCCAGGAAACGTTGAACTTCCTTAACGGACTTGGGGGTGGGCCAATCCGCTACCGCCTCTACCTTCTTGGGGTCCATCTGGACTCGTCCGGGTTCCACTATAAATCCCAGGAATTGTACTCGAGAGGAATGGAATTCACACTTCTCCGGCTTAACGTACAAATGGCTGTCTAGGAGGCGTTTGAGCACTTGTCTGACATGCTTAGTGTGTTCTTGAAGGGAGCTCGAAAAGATGAGGATGTCATCCAAGTACACAAACACGAAGATGTTAAGCATATCCCTAAGCACATCGTTTATGAGCGCTTGGAACACAGCCGGAGCGTTGGTCAGGCCGAAGGGCATCACCGAGTATTCGTAGTGACCAGTAGGCGTGTTGAAAGCGGTCTTCCACTCGTCCCCGGGTTTGATCCGCACAAGATGGTATGCGTTCCGCAGGTCAAGCTTAGTGAAGACAACTGCTTCCTGGAGCAGCTCAAAGGCTGTGGCCATAAGAGGTAGCGGGTAGCGGTTACGGACGGTTATGGCATTGAGTCCCCGGTAGTCGATGCAAGGTCGTAATCCGCCGTCTTTCTTGGCCACAAAGAAAAACCCTGCTCCCGCCGGCGAGGTAGATGGACGCATGAGGCCTGCTGTCAGAGCGTCCTTGATGTAGGTATCCATAGCAGCTCGTTCGGGAGGAGAAAGGGAAAAGATCCGACCCCTGGGAGGGCAGGTCCCCGGCAACAGGTCGATGGTGCAATCGTAAGGTCTATGGGGTGGTAGTTTGGTGGCCCTCTGTTTGCTAAATACCAGTTTGAGGTCATGGTAACACTCGGGAACTCGGGACAAGTCGATGGATTCTAGAGACTCGGAAGGAGAACTCTGGGAACTCGGGAAGATACAAGTGGCTTGGCACGTGGGACCCCACTGCTTGATAGTGCCCACAGACCAGTCGATGTGAGGGTTATGGCTGTGAAGCCAGGGATAGCCAAGGACGAGAGGAAACTCGGAACAGGCGATCAGATGAAAGTTCATCACTTCCTTGTGTTGGGAAACTGAAAGTCGTAAGGGGGTAGTGGCACGAGTGACAAGTCCAGATCCCAAAGGACTTCTATCCAACGTAGTAACCCTTATGGGGTCACTTAGAGGTTCAGAAGGAACGCCATTCTCCTTCGCCCAGATCCCATCCATGAAGTTACCTGCGGCTCCAGAGTCTACCAAGGCTTGAAGAGAAACCTCGTGGTCGTCCCAGGAAAGGGTAACAGGAATGAGCAGGCGGGAGTTGGATAGATGGGAGGAGGTTATGTTTCCCGTTACAGTCCTCCCAGGCCTGCACGGGAGAGTGCGTTTCCCTGGAGCCCGGGACACGTGGAGCGGAAATGGCCCGGTTTGCCGCAATATAGACAGCATCGCTCCCTCATTCGGCGGTCTCTCTCAGCCTGGGAGATGCGTCCAGCCTGCATGGGTTCTGGTGGTGCCAGCGAGGATAAAGGTGGAGACTCGGAGTTGGAACCGATAGGAACTAGGGTGAACGGTCTATGGTTTTGTTCTCTCTCTCTCAGACGCTGGTCTATGCGTGAAGCCAACTTGATAAGGGACTCGAGATTGTCCGGTGGTTCCCGAGTGGCCAGTTCATCTTGGATGGTGTCAGAAAGACCCTTCAAAAAACACACTGTGAGCGCCTCGTCGTTCCAGCCACTTGCTGCTGCCACAGTGCGGAACTGGATGGCATAGTCCGTCACGCTGCGCCGACCTTGGCGGAGAGTCAGGAGCTGTTTGGCTGAGTCAGGGCCGTTGGTAGGACCTTGAAACACTCGCTTGAATTCTTCAGCAAAGGTAGAGTAGCTGGCACAGCAGGGACTTTGGGCATCCCACACAGCAGTAGCCCAGGCTAGAGCCTTTTCCGACAGCAGGGTGATGATATATGCTATCTTGGACCGGTCGGTGGGAAACGACGATGGTTGCAGCTCAAAGGAGAGAGAACATTGGGTGAAAAACCCCTTACAAACACTTGGGTCCCCTGAGAACCGTTGAGGAGGCGGCAGACGAGGTTCCGCCAGGGGATTAACTGCCAGGAGCCCTTGAATCGGATGAACTGGAGCAGAAGCGGTTGCCGGGGAAAGTCGATCCGAAATCTGCTTTATGGAAGTCAGCATCTCTGACAGAAGTTGAGAATGTCTAGCCATTAAGGCCTCTTGCTGAACCAGAGCAGCTTCGTGGCGTTGGACAGTCCCCTCATGGTGGGACAGCATGGAAAAAAAATCCTGGGTACTGGCTGCCTCTGGGTTCATAATAATGGCTCAGTGTTTCTGTCACGACCCGGTGCGAGAAACAGTCACTAATAATTGTCAGAACCCAGAAGATGAGGCAGACACAGCAGTACTAGAGATGGTGGTTTAATAAAGAACAAAATCCTCAGGCAAAGAAACTAAATCCACAATGTCCAAAAATAAAGCCAAGAGGCACAAAGAGGAAAACCTCCAAAAAACAAAGAAACTCCACAAAGTGGTAAAAATCCCACCAGAGAAATATCCATATAACACAAGGCTTGGGCTGGGGCTGGGTGCTAACTTACAAACACTGAGCAAGGAACTGAGGAACACACAGGGTTTAAATACTAACAAGGGAATGACCTACAGGTGCAAACAATAATTAGATCAAGAAAAAACAAAAAGGTACAAAAAAGGTGCAATGGGGACATCTAGTGACCAAAACCCGAACAGTCATGGCCAAAACCTGACAGAATCCCCCTCATAGGAACGGCTCCTGACGTTCCTACCAGCCTTCTCAGGGTGGAGGGCCCTGAACTGACGAATGAGGTCAGGGTCCAGTATGTCCTTGGCAGGAACCCAGGAGCGCTCCTCGGGACCGTAGCCTTCCCAGTCCACCAGATACTGCCAGGACCGCTGCACCCGGCGGGAATCCAGTATCCGGTGGACGGTATAAGCCGACTGGCCACCGATGACACGGGGCGGAGGGGGAGGTCTGCCTGCCGGAATAAGGGGAGAAAAAACAACAGGTTTTAATAAAGAAATGTGAAATGTTGGATTGATCTTAAGGGATCTGGGTAAGTGCAGGCGAAAAGTAACGGGATTGACTCTCCTGGCAATCTTAAAGGGACCGATGAACCTCTGGGACAGCTTGCGAGACTCCACCCGTAGCGGTAGGTTCTTAGTTGAGAGCCATACTCTCTGGCCGGGGTACAGGGTAGGACCGGGACGGCAACCTCTGTTGGCTTGTCGTTGGTACTGCTGAGAGGAACGCAGAAGATTAAGACGTGCCTTCTTCCACGTAAGCCGACAGCGTCTGATGAACCTCGAGGCTGAAGGCACTCTGACTTCTGCCTCCTGGTCCGGGAACAATAGAGGTGCATAGCCAAACTGACACTCATGCGGGGACATACCAGTGGAGGAGGAGCACAAGGTGTTGTGCGCGTACTCGGCCCAAACAATGAAGGATGACCAAGTGGACGGGTTGTTGGAAACCATGCATCTGAGGGTGGTTTCCAGCTCCTGATTCATCCTCTCAGTTTGGCCATTGGACTCCGGATGGTACCCGGAAGATAAACTGGCCGTGGCCCCTATGAGTTGGCAGAAGGCCTTCCAAAACCTTGAGGCGAACTGGGGACCTCTGTCGGAAACCATATCTTGCGGGATCCCAAAGACTCGGAACACATGGTTAATCACCAACTCAGCTGTTTCCTTGGCAGAAGGTAATTTGGTCAAAGGAACAAACCTGGCCGCCTTAGAAAACCTGTCGATGATGACTAGGATCGTAGTATTACCATGGGACGGAGGAAGGCCAGTAATAAAGTCCAATGAGATATGGGACCAGGGTCGGTGGGGAATAGATAGAGGGTGAAGGAGTCCTTGAGGGCGAAGGTGAGAAGATTTGCCCTGGCAGCACACGGAACAGGCCTTGATGAAAGTGGCAACGTCTTCCTTCATGGTGGGCCACCAGAACTTACGCTGGATGAACTCCAAGGTGCGGCCTATGCCCGGGTGACAGGTGAGGCGAGAGGAGTGCCCCCACCGAAGGACTTGGGACCTTGCTGCCTTGGGAACAAACAACCGATTAGCAGGACCTCCACCAGGGCCCGGTTCGATGGCTTGAGCTTGTTTCACGGTATCCTCCACTTGCCACCAGATCGGAGCCACGATCTTAGCGGCCGGAAGGACAGTCATGTCAGTATCTTCTCGAATGGCAGGAGAGTAGATTCGTGACAAGGCGTCCGGTTTGAGATTCTTCGACCCGGGTCTATAGGTGAGGATAAACTGAAATCGGCTGAAGAAAAGAGACCATCGAGCTTGTCTGGCGTTCAACCGCTTCGCCTGCTGGATATACTCCAGATTCTTGTGGTCCGTAAGCACTTGAAACGGTTGAGAAGCCCCCTCGAGCCAGTGTCTCCATTCCTTCAATGCCATCTTAACCGCTAGGAGTTCACGGTCCCCCACATCGTAATTCCTCTCGGCCGGGGTAAGCCGGTGAGAGAAGAAGGCGCAAGGATGAAGCTTCTTGTCTTCACCCCTCTGAGACAGGACAGCTCCAACCCCAACCTCTGATGCGTCTACCTCCACCACAAAAGGTTCCTCCGCCGTTGGTAGTGTCAGGATGGGAGCAGAGAGGATGCGCTGCTTGAGTCCTTGGAAGGCCGTCTCAGCTTCTCTTCCCCACAGAAACCTTGTGTTGCCACCCTTGGTTACCGCCGAGAGAGGGGCTGCCACCGAGCTGAAGTTCTTGATGAACTTGCGGTAAAAGTTGGTGAAGCCCAGGAAACGTTGAACTTCCTTAACGGACTTGGGGGTGGGCCAATCCGCTACCGCCTCTACCTTCTTGGGGTCCATCTGGACTCGTCCGGGTTCCACTATAAATCCCAGGAATTGTACTCGAGAGGAATGGAATTCACACTTCTCCGGCTTAACGTACAAATGGCTGTCTAGGAGGCGTTTGAGCACTTGTCTGACATGCTTAGTGTGTTCTTGAAGGGAGCTCGAAAAGATGAGGATGTCATCCAAGTACACAAACACGAAGATGTTAAGCATATCCCTAAGCACATCGTTTATGAGCGCTTGGAACACAGCCGGAGCGTTGGTCAGGCCGAAGGGCATCACCGAGTATTCGTAGTGACCAGTAGGCGTGTTGAAAGCGGTCTTCCACTCGTCCCCGGGTTTGATCCGCACAAGATGGTATGCGTTCCGCAGGTCAAGCTTAGTGAAGACAACTGCTTCCTGGAGCAGCTCAAAGGCTGTGGCCATAAGAGGTAGCGGGTAGCGGTTACGGACGGTTATGGCATTGAGTCCCCGGTAGTCGATGCAAGGTCGTAATCCGCCGTCTTTCTTGGCCACAAAGAAAAACCCTGCTCCCGCCGGCGAGGTAGATGGACGCATGAGGCCTGCTGTCAGAGCGTCCTTGATGTAGGTATCCATAGCAGCTCGTTCGGGAGGAGAAAGGGAAAAGATCCGACCCCTGGGAGGGCAGGTCCCCGGCAACAGGTCGATGGTGCAATCGTAAGGTCTATGGGGTGGTAGTTTGGTGGCCCTCTGTTTGCTAAATACCAGTTTGAGGTCATGGTAACACTCGGGAACTCGGGACAAGTCGATGGATTCTAGAGACTCGGAAGGAGAACTCTGGGAACTCGGGAAGATACAAGTGGCTTGGCACGTGGGACCCCACTGCTTGATAGTGCCCACAGACCAGTCGATGTGAGGGTTATGGCTGTGAAGCCAGGGATAGCCAAGGACGAGAGGAAACTCGGAACAGGCGATCAGATGAAAGTTCATCACTTCCTTGTGTTGGGAAACTGAAAGTCGTAAGGGGGTAGTGGCACGAGTGACAAGTCCAGATCCCAAAGGACTTCTATCCAACGTAGTAACCCTTATGGGGTCACTTAGAGGTTCAGAAGGAACGCCATTCTCCTTCGCCCAGATCCCATCCATGAAGTTACCTGCGGCTCCAGAGTCTACCAAGGCTTGAAGAGAAACCTCGTGGTCGTCCCAGGAAAGGGTAACAGGAATGAGCAGGCGGGAGTTGGATAGATGGGAGGAGGTTATGTTTCCCGTTACAGTCCTCCCAGGCCTGCACGGGAGAGTGCGTTTCCCTGGAGCCCGGGACACGTGGAGCGGAAATGGCCCGGTTTGCCGCAATATAGACAGCATCGCTCCCTCATTCGGCGGTCTCTCTCAGCCTGGGAGATGCGTCCAGCCTGCATGGGTTCTGGTGGTGCCAGCGAGGATAAAGGTGGAGACTCGGAGTTGGAACCGATAGGAACTAGGGTGAACGGTCTATGGTTTTGTTCTCTCTCTCTCAGACGCTGGTCTATGCGTGAAGCCAACTTGATAAGGGACTCGAGATTGTCCGGTGGTTCCCGAGTGGCCAGTTCATCTTGGATGGTGTCAGAAAGACCCTTCAAAAAACACACTGTGAGCGCCTCGTCGTTCCAGCCACTTGCTGCTGCCACAGTGCGGAACTGGATGGCATAGTCCGTCACGCTGCGCCGACCTTGGCGGAGAGTCAGGAGCTGTTTGGCTGAGTCAGGGCCGTTGGTAGGACCTTGAAACACTCGCTTGAATTCTTCAGCAAAGGTAGAGTAGCTGGCACAGCAGGGACTTTGGGCATCCCACACAGCAGTAGCCCAGGCTAGAGCCTTTTCCGACAGCAGGGTGATGATATATGCTATCTTGGACCGGTCGGTGGGAAACGACGATGGTTGCAGCTCAAAGGAGAGAGAACATTGGGTGAAAAACCCCTTACAAACACTTGGGTCCCCTGAGAACCGTTGAGGAGGCGGCAGACGAGGTTCCGCCAGGGGATTAACTGCCAGGAGCCCTTGAATCGGATGAACTGGAGCAGAAGCGGTTGCCGGGGAAAGTCGATCCGAAATCTGCTTTATGGAAGTCAGCATCTCTGACAGAAGTTGAGAATGTCTAGCCATTAAGGCCTCTTGCTGAACCAGAGCAGCTTCGTGGCGTTGGACAGTCCCCTCATGGTGGGACAGCATGGAAAAAAAATCCTGGGTACTGGCTGCCTCTGGGTTCATAATAATGGCTCAGTGTTTCTGTCACGACCCGGTGCGAGAAACAGTCACTAATAATTGTCAGAACCCAGAAGATGAGGCAGACACAGCAGTACTAGAGATGGTGGTTTAATAAAGAACAAAATCCTCAGGCAAAGAAACTAAATCCACAATGTCCAAAAATAAAGCCAAGAGGCACAAAGAGGAAAACCTCCAAAAAACAAAGAAACTCCACAAAGTGGTAAAAATCCCACCAGAGAAATATCCATATAACACAAGGCTTGGGCTGGGGCTGGGTGCTAACTTACAAACACTGAGCAAGGAACTGAGGAACACACAGGGTTTAAATACTAACAAGGGAATGACCTACAGGTGCAAACAATAATTAGATCAAGAAAAAACAAAAAGGTACAAAAAAGGTGCAATGGGGACATCTAGTGACCAAAACCCGAACAGTCATGGCCAAAACCTGACACATACCTCCATACCTCCATACCTCCATACCGCCATACCTCCAGACCTCCATACCTCCATACCTCCATACCTCCATACCTCCATACCTCCATACCGTGCCTTGTGCCATCCCGGGATAGATACGGTATTACCGGTTGTGCACACAACCAACGCTATAATTTGTTTATTAAAATCCAAAGTGTAGGAACTGCTTCCTGCTAGTGTAGGAACTGCTTCCTGCTAGTGTAGGAACTGCTTCCTGCTAGTGTAGGACCTGCTTCCTGCTAGTGTAGGACCTGCTTCCTGCTAGTGTAGATGTTATATCTGTTATAGCAGAGAAGGTAGTGGCCTTTAGAATATATATGGTTTGGAATGGTCATTCAAATCACCGCAGGGTTGTTATTTCAGCTGTTCAGAAATGCAGAGACATAAAGCCGTGTTAGAGAGGGTCAAAACCGCAATGTATCATGGGTAAATTGTGACTGACTGACGGATCTACAAATGATAATGAGTCGTTACTTTATGATGCAAGGTGATTTGTAGATCAGTCAGTCAGCAGTTTGCCATGATGGTCCATCATCATGGTTCAGCAGAGGAGTAAAGATGTGAAGGTGAAGGGAGGCGGAGAGTGAGCAGCATCTACGTTATAAGAACTAATGTGTGTATAATAACACATGGGCAGAAGGTGATCTGATCCTACTCCTCGTAGTGTAAAACTCTGTATCCATAGGCACGGCCTTCCTTCTGTTCCTGTTTCTGACTCGAGAGTACGGAGCTCAAAGCCACCTGGGAAATGTATAATCATGACACCCCCCCCCCCCCCCCTCCCTCCCTCCCCCCTCCCTCCCATCATGTCTCTTCCCCCCCAGGCCCCCCCTCAGCTCCCCGCTCCATTGTAACCCACATCAACGACACCATGGTAACTTTAGAGTGGTCGGAACCTTTAGAACGCGGTGGCCGTGGAGACCTGACCTACAGCGTGGGGTGTGTCCGTTGTAGAGACTCCCCTCAGAGGGCGTGTCTTCCCTGTGAAGAGGGCGTGTCCTATCACCCCACACAGCACAGCCTATCACAGCGAAGGGTGGTCATCCGCGGGCTCCTCCCACACACCTCCTACACCTTCACGGTCCAATCAGAGAACGGCGTCTCACAGCTCAGCCTATCAGAACCCTCCGTGGAAAGGGTTAATATCACCACCAGCCGAGATGGTATGAAGACACACTACACACACACACACATTTCACACTATACACACACTATACACACATTATACACACATTATACACACATTATACACACATTATACACACATTTCACACTATACACACATTATACACACATTATACACACATTATACACACATTTCACACTATACACACATTATACACACATTATACACACATTTCACACTATACACACATTATACACACATTATACACACATTATACACACATTTCACACTATACACACACACACACACATTTCACACTATACACACATTATACACACACTATACACACATTATACACACACTATACACACACTATACACACATTATACACACACTATACACACATTATACACACACTATACACACACACTATACACACATTATACACACACTATACACACACTATACACACATTATACACACATTATACACACATTATACACACATTATACACACATTATACACACATTTCACACTATACACACATTATACACACACACAGAGACTAAACACACATCTACACTCTAGAGATCTCCATGTTATTAACTCTATGCCTGGATAATTCATTTTATTATGTGTGTGCGTGTGTGTGTGTGTGTGTGTCTGTGTCTGTGTTTGTTTGTTTGTGTGTGTGTCTGTGTGTGTGTGTGTCTGTGTCTGTGTGTGTGTGTGTGTGTGTCTGTGTCTGTGTCTGTGTCTGTGTCTGTCTGTGTGTGTGTGTGTGTGTGTGTGTGTGTGTGTGTTTGTTTATGTGTGTATGTCTGTGTGTGTGTGTCTGTGTGTGTGTCTGTGTGTGTGTGTGTCTGTGTCTGTGTGTGTGTGTGTGTGTGTGTGTTTGTTTGTGTGTGTGTGTGTGTGTACGTGTTTGTGTGTGTGTGTGTGTGTACGTGTTTATGTTTGTGTGTGTGTGTGTGTGTGTGTGTGTGTGTGTGTGTGTGTGTGTGTGTGTGTGTGTGTGTGTGTGTGTGTGTGTGTGTGTGTGTGTGTGTGTGTGTGTGTGTGTGTGTGTGTAGTCCCAGCTATAGTGACAGGTATAAGACGGACCAAGGCATCAGAGAACAGTCTGACTCTGCAGTGGAACAGTCCCCAACACACACCCAACACTGTCCTGGAGTACCAGCTACGATACTGTCCCCAGGTACACACCCAACACTGTCCTGGAGTACCAGCTACGATACTGTCCCCAACACACTACACTGTCCTGGAGTACCAGCTACGATACTGTCCCCAACACACACCCAACACTGTCCTGGAGTACCAGCTACGATACTGTCCCCAGGTACACACCCAACACTGTCCTGGAGTACCAGCTACGATACTGTCCCCAACACACTACACTGTCCTGGAGTACCAGCTACGGTACTGTCCCCAACACACACCCAACACTGTCCTGGAGTACCAGCTACGATACTGTCCCCAACACACTACACTGTCCTGGAGGTCTAAAGGTTTTCCGCTGAGCTCTGTGAACTCAAATGCTCCCTAATTCTGTAGAGTCTAAGACATTGTGGGGTGGGGGGGGTGGGGGGGGGTTATAAGTTGACATATGGATTGTTTTAAGGTTCGTGAGAGTCTAATCTTTCCATAGAGTGGTAATAATATTTTATAGGCCAAACCGTTCTGAGGCTACAAAAGTTTTCGTGAGAGGATCGATTTTCAGGATGTCTCATGGTCTGACAAACACAGCTTTAGCTCTGTCATGTTTCACCGCAGTGCGTCACTGGCAGATGCAGTGGTTTGAGACGCATCCAATGCAAAAACTGATATCTCATCATATGATCATTAAAGTTTAAACGGACTGATTTTTGTATTTATTATTATGTTACTTAGATTGTTTCGACTCTGGGTTTTAAAAGATACTCGCTTAAAAAACAAGAAAAAAGAGCCAATAGTCTTGAGATGCCGAAGCCAGTTTACACTTCCTCAAAATAGTCCGAATTAATCTAAGATAATTTAAGAAATCTGTCATTAATTTTGACGTTTTTGCAGAGGAAATATTAGTTTCATGCAGTGCAGTGAAGGAATGTGCATGAAAATAACTAGTGAATGACAACAAACACTTAACTGTAGAATCCCTACTGTTGGCCAATGACCAAGTAAGGGGTGTAAACTTTGTCTACCGAAATTCGGCTTGCCTTGAGAAAACAAAATGTTTGAACGAACAGCCGAAAAAAACAAAATCGGCACAAAATGTTGCACAAACTGTTTCCAACTGTTTTGGATGGGAAGCATGCGGAGAACCTCTTACCAGGCCACTCCAAGGGCATGCCTTTAGTAGCCGGACTAACTGTGTGTGTGTGTGTGTGACTCACTCACTCACTCACTCACTCACTCTCTCTCTGTGTCTGTGTCTGTGTCTCTGTCTGTGTCTCTGTCTCTGTCTGTGTCTGTGTCTGTGTCTGTGTCTGTGTCTGTGTCTGTGTCTGTGTCTGTGTCTGTGTCTGTGTCTGTGTCTGTGTCTGTGTCTGTGTCTGTGTCTGTGTCTGTGTCTGTGTCTGTGTCTGTGT
>NW_028163260.1:0-51477 GCF_964263955.1 Coregonus lavaretus | reverse complement strand
GCCTGCTATTCAGTGGAGAGGCTGTGTGGTCCCAGGTCTGGGTTTAAGGGTCTCTTTTCCAAGCTTAAAAGGATAAACATTCAACACCATGGGCCAGAAAAGGTTGAATACATTGTCCATGCTGTCAATCCAGCATGACTTCTGCCAGGTTCAAAACAACTGGAAACTCTGAACTAGGAAATCTCAGACTTCAGTGAGTTCAAGACAACTGGGAACTCGGGTGTGGGTGTGGGTGTGGGGGGGGGGGGGGGGGGGATGAGCTCCTACTGGGAAAATACGTTTTGAACGGTCATCCAACTCAAAATTCCAAGTCGGGAACTCGGGCCTCTTTTTAGAGCTCCGACCTGAAGATCACCGACGTAATGATTCAACCTTTTTTCCGAGTTCCCAGTTGTCTTGAAAGCACCATAAATCCAGAGAATGCCAGACTTTGATGACCAAGTTTGATGACAATATTTGCCCACAAGGACCTCCGCGCCACCTTCCTGTTCAAGTGAGCACAGCACAACAAGGTGAGTCCAAAAATGTATTGTATGCTGCTGCATAAATGATGTAATATGCCAGGGAGATATGTATACAGTAGCTAAGAAAGTAATACTAAGTGTATGTTGTGTAGTAATCTGTTAGTAGCCCATGTGCCTCACCCTAATAATTTGGTCCCTTTTCCCCTCATAACTTAGCCTACTGTTCTGACTTGGTGGTTCACATGTAGCCTAAAGCCTGTTTTAGAGAAATGTAATCATCGAATATTGTAAGAGCTTTCATTGTCTGCTTATATGCCCCCTTTATTTATCCTACGGTTCTGACTTGGTGTACAGGGAGAACACTGTAAGAACGGCCCATGTTCTGAATTCTGTCGCTGTACATTTCAAAAGTGCTGAACAAATAGTTATATTGACTACGTCCGTCCTAGCTCGCTCATTAATGTCTTACTCAAAATTACGGATTGCCTCTTATCAACTCGTTGTCCCCTTATGCCATAGTTTGTACATTTTAATTCTCAGTAGAAACCACATTTGTTTAAGCAAGTCAGCCATATCAGCTATGTTATTTTTTTTTAAGGCAGTAAATGAGGCTGAATGAACTGTTTCGCTGCCAGACAAGGCTCCACTGATAGCCAGGTGTAGCGGTGGTAAGGATTCACTCCATGGTGCTGAAAAGAAAACTCCGCTGTTGGGACGGCTTTATGGAGGCCCTAACAGTTTGTGGGCACCGTTATAGTGCAATTAATGTATTGTTTAGTGTTGTGTTGTGGCTTTGCTGGCATGCATCAGTCTTTGCCCCACCAAGATTGACATGCTAAAATCGCCACTGATTGTATTAGTGATTTAAATATGGTCACAACTTCCTCCAGATAAATCAAGACAAGGCTGAGGTACTTATTGTTCAAGCCAAAGCACAGAGAGAGAATCTGGCCGCACATTATAATTCACAAGCAATAAAGATGAAACACCAGCTAAAAAACCTAGGTGTTATTTTAGATTCTGAACTCAATTTCCAATCAAACATCAGGAATGTGACCAAAATAGCTTTTTACCACCTGAGGAACATTGCCAAGGTGAGTCCGTTTCTCTCTCAGGCTGATACAGAGAGACTCATCCATGCTTTGATTACAAGCAGGCTTGACTACCGTAATGCTCTCCTGTCTGGTCTACCCAAGAAAGCCATTGGTCAACTGCAAACAAGACCATACATTACACCGGTTTTAAGGTCTCTTCACTGGCTGCCTGTGAGTTCTAGAATACATTAAGATTATTCTATTGGTTTTTAAATCAATCCACGATTGTGCACCCCAGTACATGTCAGACATGCTTTTAAAGTTATGTACCCAGTAGGTCCCTCAGGTCCTCTGGCACTGGCCTTTTAACTACCCCAAAGCCCAGGACCAAGAGGCATGGAGAGGCAGCCTTTAGTTACTATGCCCCCAGCCTCTGGAATAGCCTGCCAGAGAACCTGATGGGGGCTGAAACTGTGGACATATGTGACTAGTTCCAGGAAACTCAAGCGTATGTTGCGAGTCACTACTTCACAGGAGAGGCATTTGAACGTAAACTTTTAGATTGTAAGTAAACATCAGAGCCAGTGTTTATCTACAGCAGCGCCGTCTACTATTATTACATTACATGTATATTGTGGAAGTATACACTCACCGGCCAGTTTATTAGGTACACCACCCCGTTCACAAAAATGGATTGCTCCTACAAACAGTGAGCCGCGTGGACATGGCTTGCTAAATAAAGCGGGCAGACAGGCATCGAGGCATTCAGTTACTGTTCAATTGAACGTTTGAATGGGCAAAACCCAAAACTAGTGACCTAAGAGGCTTTAAGCGTGGAATTGCTTGGGCCTTTCACGCATTCTTTCCCCAAAAAAATTTGACATACAAAAAACACCGTCAGTCATGCAGGTGAAAACAGCTCGTTGATGAGAGGTCAAAGGAGAATGGCAAGAATCATGCAAACAAACAGGCGGGCCAAAAACAGACAAATAACAGCGCAGTACAACAGTGGTGTGCAGAACAGCATCTCAGAACGCACAACTCGTCGATCCTTGTCACGGATTGGCTATTGCAGCAGACGACCACACCCATCAGCTAAAAACAAGAAGAAGCGACTCAAGTGGCCACACCATCACCAACACCGGATTATGGAGTGGCAAAAACATTGCCTGGCCCGACGAATCCCGGTTCCTGTTGCGTCATGCTGTTGGCAGAGTCAGGACTTGGCGTGAGCAGCATGTGTCCATGGACCCATCCTGCCTGGTGTCCACGGTACCGGCTGGTGGCGGTGGTGTAATGTGTCCAATCTGCAGCAAAATGCGTGACGTGCCATCACGTCAGCATGGACCAACATGCCTGTGGAACGTTTTCTGGTTTGTAGAATCCAGAAGAAGTCAGGCTGTTCTGAAGGCATACACAGACACCAATAGTGACCAGAGAGATGAACGAGACAGCAACAGAGGATATGACTCGGGACAGAGCATGATGTTAGAACAGAGTAGAACAGGAAGTTCCAACTGGGACAGCAGGCATGCTACAGCCTCCAGCCTGCCCCTGTGACCTGGCAAACACACACACATCTAGAGAGAGAGAGAGACACACACACACACACACACACACTACAGACACACACACTAGAGACTAGAATGTTTATTTTGATTCCGAGCAGGTTTAGTATCACAGTGAACAAATAGACCGCCATCGCCCTCAATCAGGCCTTTATGGTAGAACCTTCCAGAAGGACAACCATCTCTACAGCACTCCACCAATCAGGCCTTTATGGTAGTGGCCAGACGGATGCCACTCCTCAGTAAAAGGCACATGACTGCCCTCTTGGAGTTTGCCAAAAGGCACCTAAAGGACTCTCTGACCATGAGAAATAAGATTCTCTGGTCTGATGAAACCAAGATTGAACTCTTTGGCCTGAATGCCAAGCGTCACGTCTGGAGGAAACCTGGCACCATCCCTACGGTGAAGCATGGTGGTGGCAGCATCGTTCTGTGGGGATGTTTTTCAGCGGCAGGGACTTGGAGACTAGTCAGGATCGAGGCAAAAATGAACAGAGTAAAGTACAGAGAGATCCTTGATGAAAACCTGCTCCAGAGCGCTCAGGACCTCAGACTGGGGCGAAGGTTCACCTTCCAACAGGACAACAACCCTAAGCACACAGCCAAGACAACGCAGGAGTAGCTTCGGGACAAGTGTCTGAATGTCCTTGAGTGGCCCAGCCAGAGCCCGGACTTGAACCCGATCGAACATCTCTGGAGAGACCTGAAAATAGCTGTGCATCCCCATCCAACCTGACAGAGCTTGAGAGGATCTGCAGAGATGAATGGGAGAAACTCCCCAAATACAGGTGTGCCAAGCTTGTAGCGTCATACCAAAGAAGACTCTGTAATCGCTGCCAAAGGTGCTTCAACAAAGTACTGAGTAAAGGGTTTGAATACTTATGTAAATGTGATATCAGTTTTTAAATTTGCAAAAATGTATAAAAACGTATTTTTGCTTTGTCGTTATGGAGTATTGTGTGTAGCTTGATAAGAAAAAAACAATGTAATCAATTTCAGAATAAGGCTGTAACTTAACAAAATGTGGAAAAAGTAAAAGGGGTCTGAATACTTTCCGAATGCACTGTATACACAATTCCTGGAAGCTGAAAATGTCCTAGTTCTTCCACGGCCTGCATACTCACTCCAGACATGTCACCCATTGAGCAGGTTTGGAATGCTCTTGATCGATGTGTACGATAACGTGTTCCAGCTCCCGCCAATATCCAGCAACTTCACACAGCCATTGAAGAGGAGTGGAACAACATTCCACAGGCCACAATCAACAGCCTGATCAACTCTATGCGAAGGAGATGTGTCGCACTGCATGAGGCAAATGGTGGTCACACCAGATACTGACTGGTTTTCTGATCCACACCCCTACCTTTTTCTTAAGGTATCTGTGACCAACAGATGCATATCTATATTCACAGTCATGTGAAATCCATAGATTAGGGCCTAGTTAATTCATTTCAACTGACTTATTTCCTTATATGAACTGTGTAACTCAGTAAAAATTGTTGCATGTTGCGTTTATATTTTTTGTTCAGTGTATTATTTCAGTTTGTGAGTGTGTGATATGGGGGTTAGATGTTTATTTCGACATTATAAAGATTTTATAAACAATAGCAACACTGCAATGTTGATCTGAGCCTTGCTTTTGGAAAAACACATTAGCGTCGGACTTTGGGCTATCGCAGATGCATTTTACATTTTAGTCATTTAGCAGACGCTCTTATCCAGAGCGACTTACAGGAGCAATTAGGGTTAAGTGCCTTGCTCAAGGGCAAATCGACAGATTTTTCACCTAGTCGGCTCTGAGATTAGAACCAGCGACCTTTCGGTTACTGGCAAAACGCTCTTAACCACTAAGCCATCTGAGATGCACCTCACCCAACGTCACTCCTCCACTTTTGGTCACACCCACACAATGGAGACGCACACGCACGACTAACACAGCTCATACTTGGCCTGCCTGTTAGGGTGCTGGGCCAGAGAGAGAAACTCCTAAATCAGATTTTCTAAAATCATGCGGACCCCAGTATTCCTCTCTCCTCAACACCTCTTTAAAAACTAGCTGATAAAAGGTAAGTCACTGCACATAGAGAGCCACTGCGACAGAATCAGCTGTTCTCCTATTTTAACAACATAAATCAAAGTTATGTCCCACCAAGCCCCAGGCCATGGGTGAAGAGGAGTGTGACAGGAAAATAGAACTACGTCAAGCTTAAATAAACCTGTGTGTACCACTGGTGTGAGCTCCTGGTCTGTGTGTACCACTGGTGTGAGCTCCTGGTCTGTGTGCACCACTGGTGTGAGCTCCTGGTCTGTGTGCACCACTGGTGTGAGCTCCTGGTCTGTGTGTCCCACTGGTGTGAGCTCCTGGTCTGTGTGCACCACTGGTGTGAGCTCCTGGTCTGTGTGCACCACTGGTGTGAGCTCCTGGTCTGTGTGTGTTATTTGGGTCTGTGGCGTGATAGAGGAGAGGAAAGGAGAGAGGAGAGGAGAGGAAAGGAGAGAGGAGAGGAGAGGAGAGGAGAGGAGAGGAGAGGAGAGGAGAGGAGAGGAGAGGAGAGGAGAGGAGAGGAGAGGAGAGGAGAGGAGAGGAGAGGAGAGGAGAGGAGAGGAGAGGAGAGGAGAGGAGAGGAGAGGAGAGGAGAGGAGAGGAGAGGAGAGGAGAGGAGAGGAGAGGAGAGGAGAGGCCAAATAGGCACTGAGAATCTGGTGGAAGCTCTAGTCATCATTTATTCATGTTGGACCCGACCACTCTGCCTCTCTGACACTAACTCACAAACCGACTACTGCTGACTCAGGGACTGGAGAGAGTAGCTGGACACTGACTCACAAACCGACTACTGCTGACTCAGGGAGTGGAGAGAGTAGCTGGACACTGACTCACAAACCGACTACTGCTGATCCAGGGAGTGGAGAGAGTAGCTGGACACTGACTCACAAACCGACTACTGCTGACTCAGGGAGTGGAGAGAGTAGCTGGACACTGACTCACAAACCGACTACTGCTGACTCAGGGAGTGGAGAGAGTAGCAGGACACTGACTCACAAACCGACTACTGCTGACTCAGGGAGTGGAGAGAGTAGCAGGACACTGACTCAGGGAGTGGAGAGAGTAGCAGGACACTGACTCACAAACCGACTACTGCTGACTCAGGGACTGGAGAGAGTAGCAGGACACTGACTCACAAACCGACTACTGCTGACTCAGGAAGTGGAGAGAGTAGCTGGACACTGACTCACAAACCGACTACTGCTGACTCAGGGAGTGGAGAGAGTAGCAGGACACTGACTCACAAACCAACTACTGCTGACTCAGGGACTGGAGAAAGTAGCAGGACACTGACTCACAAACCGACTACTGCTGACTCAGGGACTGGAGAGAGTAGCTGGACACTGACTCACAAACCGACTACTGCTGACTCAGGGAGTGGAGAGAGTAGCTGGACACTGACTCACAAACCGACTACTGCTGACTCAGGGACTGGAGAAAGTAGCAGGACACTGACTCACAAACCGACTACTGCTGACTCAGGGACTGGAGAGAGTAGCTGGACACTGACTTACAAACCGACTACTGCTGACTCAGGGAGTGGAGAGAGTAGCAGGACACTGACTCACAAACCGACTACTGCTGACTCAGGGACTGGAGAGAGTAGCTGGACACTGACTTACAAACCGACTACTGCTGACTCAGGGAGTGGAGAGAGTAGCAGGACACTGACTCACAAACCGACTACTGCTGACTCAGGGACAGGAGAGAGTAGCAGGACACTGACTCACAAACCGACTACTGCTGACTCAGGGAGTGGAGAGAGTAGCAGGACACTGACTCACAACCCGACTACTGCTGACTCAGGGACTGGAGAGAGTAGCAGGACACTGACTCACAAACCGACTACTGCTGACTCAGGGAGTGGAGAGAGTAGCAGGACACTGACTCACAAACCGACTACTGCTGACTCAGGGACTGGAGAGAGTAGCTGGACACTGACTTACAAACCGACTACTGCTGACTCAGGGAGTGGAGAGAGTAGCAGGACACTGACTCACAAACCGACTACTGCTGACTCAGGGACTGGAGAGAGTAGCTGGACACTGACTTACAAACCGACTACTGCTGACTCAGGGAGTGGAGAGAGTAGCAGGACACTGACTCACAAACCGACTACTGCTGACTCAGGGACAGGAGAGAGTAGCAGGACACTGACTCACAAACCGACTACTGCTGACTCAGGGAGTGGAGAGAGTAGCAGGACACTGACTCACAAACCGACTACTGCTGACTCAGGGAGTGGAGAGAGTAGCAGGACACTGACTCACAACCCGACTACTGCTGACTCAGGGACTGGAGAGAGTAGCAGGACACTGACTCACAAACCGACTACTGCTGACTCAGGGAGTGGAGAGAGTAGCAGAACGCCGACTACTGCTGACTCAGGGACTGGAGAGAGTAGCAGGACGCTGACTCAGGGAGTGGAGAGAGTAGCTGGACACTGACTCAGGGACTGGAGAGAGTAGCTGGACACTGACTCAGGGACTGGAGAGAGTAGCAGGACGCTGACTCAGGGAGTGGAGAGAGTAGCAGCAGTACTAAGTACATAATGATGACCAGTCCACTGGGCCAATCCAACTCAAGAGCAGACCAACCTATCACTTCTTCCACTGGTCCCATTACTTCCAAATAACTGTGAGTCTGACTAATGGTGCTATGATCTGATATGCAGGGAGTGACCTACCTAGATGATTAACGTTAAAAAAGACACTCTTGAAAAACCTCAGATAGAAGGCTGAAACGGTTTCAGCTGGGTCATTGGACTGGTAAATCCAGGGGTATTTCAGATTCCTGACAGCCTTCCTGACAGCCTCCCTGACAGCCTTCCTGACAGCCTTCCTGACAGCCTCCCTGACAGCCTTCCTGACAGCCTTCCTGACAGCCTCCCTGACAGCCTTCCTGACAGCCTCCCTGACAGCCTTCCTGACAGCCTTCCTGACAGCCTCCCTGACAGCCTTCCTGACAGCCTTCCTGACAGCCTCCCTGACAGCCTTCCTGACAGCCTTCCTGACAGCCTCCCTGACAGCCTCCCTGACAGCCTCCCTGACAGCCTCCCTGACAGCCTTCCTGACAGCCTTCCTGACAGCCTCCCTGACAGCCTCCCTGACAGCCTTCCTGACAGCCTGCCTGACAGCCTTCCTGACGTCACAGCTGAGGGATGAGGCAACACAACACAGGCACAAAGCCCTGAGCCAAGGCAACCCAACCAGTCTGGCCAGCCACTAGGTCTACGTGTAACAACGGGCTGCAGTATTCAGCAACACACCTGTTGAGAAACACAGTCACCTGAGGAATCCTATATAAAACGCCTAGACCTTATCTTCCTCTTACGACCCACTGGTTAAACGTTGAGGAAAGACTGGGCTGAACAGGGTCAACAGCTGTAAAATATTTCAACAGATATTGACATAAGAGCTAGAATTCTGACGGTCAGGTGGAGTAGTGGTAACATTTCATGGAACGCACCTGTAGAGGTGTGCTGCTGCATGACGTCACTACGTAAACAACGCGAGCCTGATGTCCTCCTCACCTGGTCTAGCCTGGGGAATAGGGGAGCTTCACCTGGTCTAGCCTGGGGAATAGGGGAGCTTCACCTGGTCTAGCCTGGGGAATAGGGGAGCTTCACCTGGTCTAGCCTGGGGAATAGGGGAGCTTCACCTGGTCAAGCCTGGGGAATAGGGGAGGTTCACCTGGTCTAGCCTGGGGAATAGGGGAGCTTCACCTGGTCTAGCCTGGGGAATAGGGGAGCTTCACCTGGTCTAGCCTGGGGAATAGGGGAGCTTCACCTGGTCTAGCCTGGGGAATAGGGGAGCTTCACCTGGTCTAGCCTGGGGAATAGGGGAGGTTCACCTGGTCAAGCCTGGGGAATAGGGGAGGTTCACATGGTCTAGCCTGGGGAATAGGGGAGCTTCACCTGGTCTAGCCTGGGGAATAGGGGAGCTTCACCTGGTCTAGCCTGGGGAATAGGGGAGCTTCACCTGGTCTAGCCTGGGGAATAGGGGAGCTTCACCTGGTCTAGCCTGGGGAATAGGGGAGCTTCACCTGGTCTAGCCTGGGGAATAGGGGAGCTTCATACATTGTCAGTGTAACTACAGTATGTACAGTGAGGGAAAAAAGTATTTGATCCCCTGCTGATTTTGTACGTTTGCCCACTGACAAAGACATGATCAGTCTATAATTTTAATGGTAGGTTTATTTGAACATTGAGAGACAGAATAACAACAAAATAATCCAGAAAAACGCATGTCAAAAATATTATAAATTGATTTGCATTTTAATGAGGGAAATAAGTATTTGACCCCCTCTCAATCAGAAAGATTTCTGGCTCCCAGGTGTCTTTTATACAGGTAACGAGCTGAGATTAGGAGCACACTCTTAAAGGGAGTGCTCCTAATCTCAGTTTGTTACCTGTATAAAAGACACCTGTCCACAGAAGCAATCAATCAATCAGATTCCAAACTCTCCACCATGGCCAAGACCAAAGAGCTCTCCAAGGATGTCAGGGACAAGATTGTAGACCTACACAAGGCTGGAATGGGCTACAAGACCATCGCCAAGCAGCTTGGTGAGAAGGTGACAACAGTTGGTGCGATTATTCGCAAATGGAAGAAACACAAAATCACTGTCAATCTCCCTCAGCCTGGGGATCCATGCAAGATCTCAACTCATGGAGTTGCAATGATCATGAGAACGGTGAGGAATCAGCCCAGAACTACACGGGAGGATCTTGTCAATGATCTCAAGGCAGCTGGGACCATAGTCACCAAGAAAACAATTGGTAACACACTACGCCATGAAGGACTGAAATCCTGCAGCGCCCGCAAGGTCCCCCTGCTCAAGAAAGCACATATACAGGCCCGTCTGAAGTTTGCCAATGAACATCTGAATGATTCAGAGGAGAACTGTGTGAAAGTGTTGTGGTCAGATGAGACCAAATCGAGCTCTTTGGCATCAACTCAACTCGCCGTGTTTGGAGGAGGAGGAATGCTGCCTATGACCCCAAGAACACCATCCCCACCGTCAAACATGGAGGTGGAAACATTATGCTTTGGGGGTGTTTTTCTGCTAAGGGGACAGGACAACTTCACCGCATCAAAGGGACGATGGACGGGGACATGTACCGTCAAATATTGGGTGAGAACCTCCTTCCCTCAGCCAGGGCATTGAAAATGGGTCGTGGATGGGTATTCCAGCATGACAATGACCCAAAACACACGGCCAAGGCAACAAAGGAGTGGCTCAAGAAGAAGCACATTAAGGTCCTGGAGTGGCCTAGCCAGTCTCCAGACCTTAATCCCATAGAAAATCTGTGGAGGGAGCTGAAGGTTCGAGTTGCCAAACGTCAGCCTCGAAACCTTAATGACTTGGAGAAGATCTGCAAAGAGGAGTGGAACAAAATCCCTCCTGAGATGTGTAGAAACCTGGTGGCCAACTACAAGAAACGTTTGACCTCTGTGATTGCCAACAAGGGTTTTGCCACCAAGTACTAAGTCATGTTTTGCAGAGGGGTCAAATACTTATTTCCCTCATTAAAATGCAAATCATTTTATAACATTTCTGACATGCGTTTTTCTGGATTTTTTTGTTGTTATTCTGTCTCTCACTGTTCAAATAAACCTACCATTAAAATTATAGACTGATCATTTCTTTGTCAGTGGGCAAACGTACAAAATCAGCAGGGGATCAAATACTTTTTTCCCTCACTGTATGAGGACTAGATCTGTAAAAGTATGAGTGAGGTCATTATTAGGGAAAAACCGATAATCAGCAGAGACGACATATCGTGCCGGTATCTGCCTCTTCCAATTTTTTATTTTTTTAATTTTTTTTATTTTTTATTTTTTTTATTTTTTTTTAGTCATTTAGCAGACGCTCTTATCCAGAGCAACTTACAGGAGCAATTAGGGTTAAGTGCCTTGCTCAAGGGCACATCGACAGATTTTTCACCTAGTCGGCTCGGGGATTAGAACCAGCGACCTTTCGGTTACTGGCACAACGCTCTTACCCACTAAGCTACCTGCCGCCTAGTCTGTCGGCCCTTCTCTATTAGCTTAGCTGATAGTCCCTCTACATAGCAAGTTTGCTGCTATGCCAGCCACCACTCGCCACCTGAGCCGCGAGCACTGCACAATGCAGAGGAATGTCTATCTGGGGGAAATCAGCAGCAGCAAGCTAGCTCCTTCTCCAACAGAAAAGGTGCAGTACTGAGAAACGGATGAATTGACACAGTGACCAAAATCTAACTCCTGTTGCAAATATTAGTTTACTTATTTCACTAATAATGAGGCTCGTATAACTGGCATATACATTACTCTTACTGAATTTCCACGTGGGTGAGGATATTGGAAATTTAATAAAAGCCTATTGGATGATAACTTGTTTTTAACTAGGACAGAGGAATTTATAACTGATTTTTTTTCCGACATAACATAGGTACAGCAAATCCCCTTTTTATATGGGACACTTTTAAAATGTGCCTTTAGAGGCCATGCAATTCAGTACTCACCTCAAAAACAAAAGCAATTTAGGTTAAAAGAGTCCACACTAACAAAGGAAATGTAAGGTCTAACAGAACAGATAGATGGCAATAAAAACTGTAACAGAGGCTCAGAATAAATTAGAGGAAAAACAAAAAGAAATGGAGAAACTTATTCAAGAAAGATCAAGTGTAATATATTATAAAAATAAATAGAAATGCTACCAAAAAGAATTTACTGAAACTGGTTACAAATGATGCAGTCACCCATGATTCACCAAATTATATTTTGAAGGAGGAAACAAAGTAGTTTAAGCATATGTTTTCGTTTCAGTCGCCTCAATCTCCTCTAACTGAAGCAAATTGTAGAGATTTTTTTTCTATTGATAATGTCGAATTAACAGCCATACAGAAAGACTCATGTGAAGGTGAAATTACAGAGGAGGAACTTCTGAATGCAATTAGACTTTAAGTCCGGGAAAACTCCAGGGTTGGATGGCATACCAGTCGAGGTATACCAAACCTTTTTTGATGTACTCAGAGGACCGTTATTAGCATGTTTTAACCACTCCTATGTAAATGTTAGATTATCAGACACTCAAGAAGAAGGTCTGATTTCATTATTACTGAAACAGGATACAAGTGGAAAATATAAAGATCCAGTCCAATAAAAAAATTGGAGGCCCCTTACACTTCAGTGTTGTGATGCACAAATTCTAGCAAAATGTATAGCGCATAGAATTAAAAAGGTATTGTCAGATATTATTCATTCTAATCAGACAGGTTTTTTACATGGAACATACATTGGAGATAATATAAGGCAAGTATTGGAAACAATAGAACACTATGACAAATCTGGGAAACCAGGCCTGCTATTCATAGCAGACTTTGAAAAGTAATTTGATAAAGTACGACTGGGGTTTATATATAAATGCCTGGAGCATTTCAATTTTGGAGAATCTCTTATAAAATGGGTTAAATTCATGTATAGTAACCCTAGGTGTAAAATAGTCAATAACGGCTATTTCTCTGAAGTTTAAAACTGTCAAGAGGAGTGAAACAAGGTTGTCCACTATCGGCATATCTATTTATTATGGCCATCAAAATCATTTACATTTTAGTCATTTAGCAGACGCTCTTATCCAGAGCGACTTACAGTTAGTGAATACATTTATACTGGCCCCCGTGGGAAACAAACCCTGGCATTGCAAACGCCATGCTCTATCAACTGAGCTACATCCCTGCCGGCCATTCCCTCCCCTACCCTGGACGACGCTGGGCCAATTGTGCGCCGCCCATGAGTCTCCCGGTCGCGGCCGGCTGCGACAGAGCCTGGATACGAACCAGGATCTCTAGTTGCACAGTTAACACTGCGATGCAGTGCCTTAGACCACTGCGCCACTCAGGAGAAATGTTAGCTATTCAAACCCGATCCAACAATAATATCAAGGTATTAGAAATCCAGGGCTTAAAAATAAAGGTGTCATTGTACGCTGATGATTCATGTTGTTTTCTTTTAAATCCACAACTTGAATCCCTCCACAGCCTCATAGAGGATCTAGATACATTTTCTAACCTCTCTGGATTACAACCAAATTATGATAAGTGTACTATATTACGTATTGGATCACTAAGAAATAAACTACATGGTAATGTAAATAGTGTACCAATAAAATGGTCTGATGGTGATGTGGATATACTCGGAATACATATCCCAATGGAAATAAATGATCTCACTCCAATACATTTTAATAGAAAGTTAGCAAAAATAGATAAGATCTTGCTACCATGGAAAGGAAAATACCTGTCTATTTGTGGAAAAATCACCCTGATTAACTCTTTAGTATTATCCCAGTTTACCTATTTGCTTATGGTCTTGCCTACGCCTAGCGAACAGTTTTTTAAATTATATGAGAAAACAATATTCCATTTTATTTGGAACGGCAAGCCAGACTAAATTAAACAGGCCTATTTATATAATGAATATGAATTTGGAGGACAGAAATTATTAAATATTAAAGCATTAGACCTATCACTAAAAGCTTCAGTCATACAAAAGTTATACTTAAATCCGAACTGGTTCTCTAGCAAATTAGTAAGATTGTCTCACCCAATGTTCAAGAATGGCCTTTTTCCCTTTATTCAGATTACAACCTCTCACTTTCAGTTATCTGAAAAGGAAATCATCTCCCAAATATCACTATTTCTAAAACAAGCCATAGAAAATTGTTTGCAATTTCAATTTAATCCTCCAGAAATGACAGAACAAATAATGCAACAAATGTTGTGGTTAAATTCAAATATACTAATTGATAAAAAACCATTTTTGACAAAATGTTTAAAAAATGTATAATCTTCATAAATGATATCATAGGTAGGACTGGTGGAGTTCTGTCGCACATGCAGCTAACAAAAACATATGGAAATGTCTGCTGTACCCAAAATTACAACCAAATAATTGCAGCCTTACCGCAAAAGTGGAAGAGGAAAGTGGAAGGGGGAAAAAGTAAGAAACTTGTCTGTTGGCCCTGCATTAAAATAACATAATTGGTTAAAGAAAATTGTGATAAATAAAAAAGTATACCAGTTTCATTTAAGGACCAAAGGATTGACAGCCGTCCCATATAGATTGCAAAATAGTTGGGAAGAGATTTTTGACGTAACGATCCCATGGCATAGTGTTTATGAACTGATACGCAAAACGACGCCGGATTCAAAACGTATAATTTTTCAATTTAAATTATACAAAATTCTTGCCACCAATAGAATGTTATTTATATGGGGGATACAATCTTCCCAGCTCTGCAGATTTTGCTGCGAAGAGACAGAATCATTAGATAATTTGTTTTGGTACTGTCCATTTGTAGCCTGTTTTTGGAAACTGGTCCAGGAATGGCTAAAGGATTGCAATATTTACCTGGAGCTAATCCTGCAGATAGCACTACTGGGTGATCTGAAAAGTCATAGTCAATCGATCAATAATATAATAGTTTTAGCAAAAAAAAATATTTTCAATTTACAATCTGTAGAAACAATGAGAATATAAGTGTTCAGAACTTTTTTTAAACATCACAGTACAGTTGGAAAATACATGGCAAATAGAAATCCAATATGGATGGTGTTAAGAGATAGATGGGAGGTGTTGAATGGAGTTGAAGGAATGGGACTAATAACAATTAACAACAACTAATAACAACAAGATAACTAATTTAAAGCATACTGTGTCCATAGTAAGTATATAGGTTGAGAGCTTTTGTGAAAGAGCACAGTTTATAAAGATATGGCATATAGAAGCAAACCGGATGGACATCATGAAAATGATCGGAGAGGTTGAGGGTAGAGGAAGTTCAGGAGTAAAAACAAACAAAAGAGAACTATTGTAAAATTGACTGTGTCCATAAAATGTATATAGTAAGTATAACTGTAAGTAGAGGCCTAAGCATTGTTGTTCACTAGTTTACTCCAATTAGGGAAGGGAATTTGCAAATTATGGTGGAAAATAAGTATTTGGTCAATAACAAAAGTTTCTCAATACTTTGTTATATACCCTTTGTTGGCAATGACACAGGTCAAACGTTTTCTGTAAATCTTCACATGGTTTTCACACACTGTTGCTCGTATTTTGGCCCATTCCTCCATGCAGATCTCCTCTAGAGCAGTGATGTTTTGGGGCTGTCGCTGGGCAACACAGACTTTCAACTCCCTCCAAAGATTTTCTATGGGGTTGAGATCTGGAGACTGGCTAGGCCACTCCAGGACCTTGAAATGCTTCTTACGAAGCCACTCCTTCGTTGCCCGGGCGGTGTGTTTGGGATCATTGTCATGCTGAAAGACCCAGTCACGTTTCATCTTCAATGCCCTTGCTGATGGAAGGAGGTTTTCACTCAAAATCTCACGATACATGGCCCCATTCATTCTTTCCTTTACACGGATCAGTCGTCCTGGTCCCTTTGCAGAGAAACAGCCCCAAAGCATGATGTTTCCACCCCCATGCTTCACAGTAGGTATGGTGTTCTTTGGATGCAACTCAGCATTCTTTGTCCTCCAAACACGACGAGTTGAGTTTTTACCAAAAAGTTATATTTTGGTTTCATCTGACCATATGACATTCTCCCAATCCTCTTCTGGATCATCCAAATGCACTCTAGCAAACTTCAGACGGGCCTGGACATGTACTGGCTTAAGCAGGGGGACACGTCTGGCACTGCAGGATTTCAGTCCCTGGCGGCGTAGTGTGTTACTGATGGTAGGCTTTGTTACTTTGGTCCCAGCTCTCTGCAGGTCATTCACTAGGTCCCCCCGTGTGGTTCTGGGGTTTTTGCTCACCGTTCTTGTGATCATTTTGACCCCACGGGGTGAGATCTTGCGTGGAGCCCCAGATCGAGGGAGATTATCAGTGGTCTTGTATGTCTTCCATTTCCTAATAATTGCTCCCACAGTTGATTTCTTCAAACCAAGCTGCTTAACTATTGCAGATTCAGTCTTTCCAGCCTGGTGCAGGTCTACAATTTTGTTTCTGGTGTCCTTTGACAGCTCTTTGGTCTTGGCCATAGTGGAGTTTGGAGTGTGACTGTTTGAGGTTGTGGACAGGTGTCTTTTATACTGATAACAAGTTCAAACAGGTGCCATTAATACAGGTAACGAGTGGAGGACAGAGGAGCCTCTTAAAGAAGAAGTTATAGGTCTGTGAGAGCCAGAAATCTTGCTTGTTTGTAGGTGACCAAATACTTATTTTCCACCATAATTTGCAAATAAATTCATTAAAAATCCTACAATGTGATTTTCTGGATTTTTTTCTTTTCAATTTGTCTATCATAGTTGACGTGTACCTATGATGAAAATTACAGGGCTCTCTCATCTTTTTAAGTGGGAGAACTTGCACAATTGGTGGCTGACTAAATACTTTTTTTCCCCACTGTGTGTGTGTGTGTGTGTATATATATATATATATATATATATATATATATATATATATATATATATATACACAAAAACAAATTAATAATAATAATAATAATAATAATAATAATAATAATAATGCTTGTGTCGACGTGCCCGGATATGCATGCAATAGCTAGCTAAGCAGATAGCTATGTGACCTATTAGCAAAGATTACGATAACTGACCCTTTCATCTGTGGTGTTAGCTAGCTAGCTATATTAGCTACTATGCTAGCTAGCTGGCTAGATAACCATGGTGCTAAGATATCAGATAGGCGCTAATAGCCAACGTAGCTAGCTAACGTTAGCCATCTGACTTGCGGTGTAACATTAGCTATTTACTGGTGTGGTGATCGAACCAGCCGCAATCGTATCCGTAAATTGACAGTTGATAGCCGGATTAGATGGTTGTTGTAATAGGGAAAGGAGGAAGTGTTTTAAAATGCCTAAATAAAAGTTTGGCAATAGGTTTAGCTACCTAAGAATCTTCCTGCATGTTTATGGAGCAAGTTAGCAGTAGATGTGTGCGTTCTCACTTCTCAAACTATGGTCAGATTTGAGTCATTCAGACAGAACATGCATCGTTGTTTCATAATTTTTCCTCGCTCTCGTTGTTAGATTATTATGCACATTTATGTCTTGGTAGCGAATGCAATGCCATTGGGCTAGTTGTCATAGTTACAGTAAACAGCACCACATGATATGAGCGATGGAGAGAGATGTGAAAGGGAGGGGAGTTACAGCCTCGCTCTATCCAATTGTAGCAGTAGGAAGACGTTACAACCCGCCCATTTCTTGACAGATAGCTGAACTAGCCAATTGAGTTCGTTTGTTTTTCAGCCAGGCAGCGGAGTTCTTTAGAGATGCGTCCTGACAGCTGAAAAAAATTAAAAAATAATTCCAGATGCCTCCGCTTACCTATATGATGTCCAACCGGCCTCACAAGCGCAGACCACGTGTAACCACGCCAGCCCAGGACCTCCACATCCAGCTCCTTTATCTGCGGAAACGTCTGAGACCAGCCACCCGGACAGCGGATGAAACTGCAGGTTTGCCACAACCTGTCAGAAACCGTCTCAGGGAAGCTCATCTCCTCACCGGTCTTGACCTGACCGCAGTTTGGCGTCATAACAGACTTCACTGGGTAAATGCTCACCTTCGATGGCCACTGGTACCGGGCAGATGGCAGACCGCATGCATGGCGATGTGTGGGCGAGCGGTTTGTACATGTCAACGTTGTGAACAGAGTGCCCCATGGTGGCGGTGGGGTTATGGTATGGGCAGGCATAAACTACATTTTATCGATGGCAATTTGAACGCGCAGAAATACCGTGACGAGATCCTGAGGCCCATTGTCGTGCCATTCATCCGCCGCCATCACCTCATGTTTCAGCATGATAATGCACGTTCCCATGTCGCAAGAATCTGACACAATTCCTGGAAGCTGAGAATGTCCCAGTTCTTCCTTGGCCTGCATACTCACCAGACATGTCACCACCCATTGAGCACGTTTGGGATGTTCTGGATCGACGTGTACGACAGCATGTTCCAGTTCCCGCCAATATCCAGCAACTTCACACAGCCATTGAAGAGGAGTGGGACAACATTCCACAGGCCACAATCAACAGCCTGATCAACTCTATGCGAAGGAGATGTGTCGCGCTGCATGAGGCAAATGGTGGTCACACCAGATACTGAAACATGGGACCAACACTTTACATGTTGTGTTTATAGTTTTGCACAATCTGCAAAAATGTATTTGGAACTTTTAACCATTAACTTTTTGACACCTATCACTGTTGGCTATGTTTCATCTTACAACAGCTACATAGAGGCAGTATTTAGTCAAATGTTACAACGTATGCATCAATTTTTAACTAATTTTCATTACAGATAACATCAAACAGCTTTGAAGTAAAAATGTTTATACATATTCAGATTGAGTTATCTTTCTAAAATGTGTATGGTATGCAAAAGGTATTTAGCTACGTGTTTCATGTTTTTCATGAAACATGCTCTGTCTAACACTACTTTTTCTCAAACTGCAGCACAGAAAAGGAAGAGAAAAGCTCCAGCGGTCACGTCTGTCACTCCACCCATGGCACCGCCCATGGCACCACTCTCAGGTACTTCATCATCTGTTTTTCTCTCTCTCTCTCTCTCTCTCTCTCTCTCAGTTGTATCAATTACTATTGTTGTTGAAGAACTTCTACATTTTGCAAAACCAAATTAACCAATTATTATTATTATTTTATTTTTTATAAAAGAAGACCACCTGCTGTGCTCGCTGCGGGGAGCGTGATCCGCCTGCAAGCTCCTCTCAGGAGTGTAGATCCGAGGTGCCGTGGTTGTGCTGTGACTTCTGCCAGCACTGGTTCCACTGCAGGTGTAGCAGTGGGATCCAGAGGTAGCGGTGGAGCTGGATTTTTATTGTGATTTTTGTGACAATATAAGGATGGAGGTCGAGATTTAATTGTTTGTTTTGTTTGTGTTCATATGAAATTATTTATTTGTACAAAAAAATTAAATGTCTAAAATATAATATATATATATTTATTCAACCCATCTTGTGTATTTCTTCCTTTAGTTTCCAAGTGCATCTCTGCAACAAACTCCAACAGTGTTTTCATTGTTTATGTCAATGGACATAACTGAAATTAAAGTTTTATGATTACTGCAACTCGCTGTTGGCTGGGCTCCCTGCCTGTGCCATTAAACCCCTACAACTTATCCAGAACGCCGCAGCCCGTCTGGTGTTCAACCTTCCCAAGTTCTCTCACGTCACCCCGCTCCTCCGCACACTCCACTGGCTTCCAGTTGAAGCTTGCATCTGCTACAAGACCATGGTGCTTGCCTATGGAGCAGTGAGGGGAACGGCACCTCCGTACCTTCAGGCTCTGATCAGTCCCTACACCCAAACGAGGGCATTGCGTTCATCCACCTCTGGCCTGCTGGCTCCCCTTCCTCTGCGGAAGCATAGTTCCCGCTCAGCCCAGTCAAAACTGTTCGCTGCTCTGGCACCCCAATGGTGGAACAAGCTCCCTCACGGCGCCAGGACAGCGGAGACACTTGAAACCCTCCCTCTTTAAGGAATACCTGGAATAGTATAAAGCAATCCTTCTACCCCCCCCCCCCCCCCCCACCCAAAAAAAAATCATAAGTTGAATGCACCAATTTGTAAGTCGCTCTGGATAAGAGCGTCTGCTAAATGATGTAAATGTAAATTATTAATACTCATATTTTAGTATTCAACTGTTATCTACTTTCTCAAAACATAAGATGAATCTGTGAAACAAAACGATGAGACATAATTTGGTTACAACACTGAATATGTTGGTGAATAACCATTTCTTAAAGAGTCCACAGGAGGGCGCACCGGGCTACGCAATGAAAAGTGACAGGCAAGTCTATTTTTAACCGGGAGGCTAGCCAACTAGTCAACCATCTAGTAAACATTTAGGATACGAGGTTGGTGTCTCTTTTTTCAACAAAATTAAACGGATATATCTTGTAATTGAACAAAATAGTAAGGTGGCCGATAACTGGGGGCCGTATGCCGATAATGCGGGACGTATTTTTTTTGGCTAAACCGCTTATCAAAAAGCTGATAATAGTAGTATTTCCAATGAAATGTCAAAGATGCTAATTGCTAACCCATTAGCTAACATTTTTACGACACCAATAAATCACAAAAACGTTGATGGCTTGATCACAAGATAACACTGTCGAAGGTAATATATTTCTTAAACGCTGTTGAATATGCCGATAATACAGGGGTCCCACGCTAGATTGTTTTTTGTGTGTAATTCTCCTTTAACTGCATATCTAGCAAGAAAGGAATGTGTCTAGCAATGTTTCGGCTGATAGGCACTACTGCTGCAGCACACGTCACGGCAGAGTTTGAAAAACAATTGCCACCAAATTGATACAAATAATCATGATATAGTTCTGTTGGGTAAAGCCTAATATGCAGTTAATATTTAATTGAGAAGGTTTTTGGGGTTAGTCTTTGTCTAGCACCCACAAGACGGTTATCATTAGCATCGCTAACTGGCTACATATGGACTGATCGACAAAAGGTGCGCACCAAACAGATGGACAGGAGCAATATTGCTGGAAATTAATGAGCAGGTATTGTGTGTTACGTTTGGCTTTTCAAGCAAATAGTGGCTTACCAGGTGTGGGATAATGTCAATGTGGCTTTGAAGAAGTTGGGATGCACATTTTGGTAAATTTTATTGCCGACTAACCAACCTCCATTAACCGGTTAACAAACGGTTAAATTAGATCCAAACAGTAAAATGACGTGACCAACAGAAAATGCTATTCTTAAAGTGGTAATGCAATACTATGCATGGAAGAAATGGACATGTTTTTAATTAAGAGCTTAAAAAACATGCAACAATAGCAAGCCTATTCTCGCATATTATTGAACTTGCAACTACTGTAATGAAGCAGAAAATGTAATACATCATTTTCAAACATTTGCCAAATTGCAATTTGTGGGAAAACAAGTGTTCTAAAAGACGTTTCACGTGACAAGAGATAAACATCTCCGTTAGAAACTTAAGAGGGAAAACGTAAATAGGATGGGTTGTTAATATGACTAGGATTGTGCCATTGGAAAGAAAGTTGATACGAAACCCAGTAGAAGTGGAGAGAAACGCTGTCAAACGTTGTTGGTTGCTAGGTTAGCGCTGTCAAACGTTGTTGGTTGCTAGGTTAGCGCTGTCAAACGTTGTTGGTTGCTAGGTTAGCGCTGTCAAACGTTGTTGGTTGCTAGGTTAGCGCTGTCAAACGTTGTTGGTTGCTAGGTTAGCGCTGTCAAACGTTGTTGGTTGCTAGGTTAGCGCTGTCAAACGTTGTTGGTTGCGAGGTTAGCTGTTGTTGTTATCTGCTTCTCTCTACCACTGCGGCTGGCAGTAGCCTAGCAACGACTCGGCACGGACTACAGGCAGCCATTAGTTGAGGTAAGAAAGCTACTTTCTAACTAGAAACTCACTGGACATTACTATTTTCTGCTAAATAATTCCGGTCGACCAAGACACTGTTCCTGTTTTATGACTGACGAGATTTGTTAAATTCTGACACCATTTTAATTCCACGAAATTATTCAAATAAACCTATAGACTGATAAGCATGACAGATACAATTTAATTTTCAGCAGCTAACCGACAAATGGTTAACCGTTAAAAGTGTAACGGAAACACTTTAGGAAGTAAAGCTAAGCAACGATATGTAAGTATTAAATCCACTAATACCAATCATGTTACATAGAAACATCTATATTTGTAATATTGAACAACTTGACTTATGGTCAGCGCAATCTTAAAATTGCCATAGTAATGACTGACACCAATTCGCCTTTGGTAGGGGTGAGCAAATTGTCTGTGGTATTGAGTTTCGCCGCGGAGAGTGACTGTAAGAGTGAGCAGCGGACAATAAAGATGGCAACAAGTAATTCAAACATGAACTGTAGCCCCAGGCTGCACTTATTAGGCTGTACTTATTAGGCTGCACTTATTAGGCTGTACTAATTAGGCTGCACTAATTAGGCTGTACTAATTAGGCTGTACTTATTAGGCTGCACTTATTAGGCTGCACTAATTAGGCTGCACTAATTAGGCTGTACTAATTAGGCTGTACTAATTAGGCTGTACTAATTAGGCTGTACTAATTGCTACAAAAACAATCCTTGTGTAATCTACGATCAGCTACCCAAGGACCCAGAATACTGGGAAAAAGTGGCTCCAGGTCCTGAAGAGGAAGGACGTGCCAGCTCAAGGCAGGGTCGGCACTTCGCCGAGGAGGAGTTTGTTTTACGAAGGGCACTTTTGAAAACAGGAGTTTCCCCGAATGGAAAGAAGTGAAACATGGAAGCCCTCCGCTTGTCCCTCCATCTTCAACGTCGAGGGTTACAGTGTGGGGGGGGGGGGGGGGGGGTTACTGACTCGACCATCATCGACAACATTGATGACCTCAGTGTCAAGGAATGAACGGAGGCGGCGGTGCGAGTCAGTTAAAGGTAAGCTTAGCTAGTTATGCCGACAGATTTGTTTAGGCCTGCAGCAGCTAATTTTAGCCAGTAACGTTAGCGGTCAACAAGTGTTGATTGCTATAGCTACGTGTTATGCATCTCAATGACCCACAACCATAAAAAAATGGAAGTGTTACAAAGTCAACAATTTCCACAATACCATTAAAACAGCCATCACATATTATATAGTATGCACATAGCCCAGTGTTCAACAGTATGGATGGGGGAGCTCGGTTAGACGGGATGGATGGGGGAGCTCGGTTAGACGGGATGGATGGGGGAGCTCGGTTAGACGGGAGCTCATCTGCTGGCTGACAAGAAATTACCCAAAAAATGATTTGTGTACCTCCTATCTGGCTTTAGGACCCTCCTGAGCGCCCAAAGACAGAGACAAGCAGTCACCTTGGGGGGGCGGACTGGGGTTCCGAAAATGGAGAAGGAGCAGGCCATTCAAGTCCGAATCCAAAAGATACACCCGTCCATAGAGGGAATCACAGTATAGATGTCTCATAGATTGATCGCTATGAAATGTTTGTACGTTTTTAATATTTTTTTTATGTGGTACTTTTACATAATTACATTTGTGTGTGTTAGCCGGTTGTGTGTGTGTGTTATGATCATTTACAGTACGTTCCAGGATGGCCCTGTTTTAGGTGGCAGTTCAGTTCTGTTTTGTAAAATGGACTGGGGAGGCTGTTTTAGCCTGGTACACCCCAACCCGTCTAACTAGGTAGCAACAGGGTAAGCCTGCTCAGCCTGGTACACCCCAACCCGTCTAACTAGGTAGCAACAGGGTAAGCCTGCTCAGCCCGGTACACCCCAACCAGTCTAACTAGGTAGCAACAGGGTAAGCCTGCTCAGCCTGGTACACCCCAACCAGTCTAACTAGGTAGCAACAGGGTAAGCCTGCTCAGCCTGGTACACCCCAACCCGTCTAACTAGGTAGCAACAGGGTAAGCCTGCTCAGCCCGGTACACCCCAACCAGTCTAACTAGGTAGCAACAGGGTAAGCCTGCTCAGCCCGGTACACCCCAACCCGTCTAACTAGGTAGCAACAGGGTAAGCCTGCTCAGCCTGGTACACCCCAACCCGTCTAACTAGGTAGCAACAGGGTAAGCCTGCTCAGCCCGGTACACCCCAACCAGTCTAACTAGGTAGCAACAGGGTAAGCCTGCTCAGCCCGGTACACCCCAACCCGTCTAACTAGGTAGCAACAGGGTAAGCCTGCTCAGCCTGGTACACCCCAACCCGTCTAACTAGGTAGCAACAGGGTAAGCCTGCTCAGCCTGGTACACCCCAACCAGTCTAACTAGGTAGCAACAGGGTAAGCCTGCTCAGCCTGGTACACCCCAACCAGTCTAACTAGGTAGCAACAGGGTAAGCCTGCTCAGCCTGGTACACCCCAACCCGTCTAACTAGGTAGCAACAGGGTAAGCCTGCTCAGCCTGGTACACCCCAACCAGTCTAACTAGGTAGCAACAGGGTAAGCCTGCTCAGCCTGGTACACCCCAACCAGTCTAACTAGGTAGCAACAGGGTAAGCCTGCTCAGCCCGGTACACCCCAACCAGTCTAACTAGGTAGCAACAGGGTAAGCCTGCTTGAGGCTCCGTTCTTTCTTTCCTTCTTCCATCACCAGTAAGTCTATTCGTCCAGTTTGGCTTTGTAAATATCTTTACCGGATACCACTACTAAATATCAAACACTTATGCACCCGAACCTTCTGCCTCCTGCTCAATATCTGACCGCAATCTCTACACTACGTTTTGTCAAACAAAGTGCCAACTTGAGTGTCTTAACATCTAACTAGCTGCTCAGTGTAGTTACCACTGCTTTCCACTAGATGGCAGCCCAAGCTAGACGAAGGCACCACTCTAGCAACCGGGCCAGTGGTGCGCGTTCAAAGCGGTTTTATCTTCCAAGCTAGCTTCTCTGGTTACACTTGAACCGGTTGATATAGTCGACTAAGCGAACTTATACTATTTTTTTTATAAACCTTGTCTTAGAATTATAAAGATACCAATGTATGGGAATGTGATTAATCATTTTAGCAGGTCAGATTGTATTTTTTTTTTTTTTACGTAAGTCATTATTACGTAATAAACGTTTGATAGTACTTTAATCCACCATCGAAATGAAATCTCAGTGTATTTATGAAGTTACATTTTACAGGCTGCGATTCGAACCCCCTGGTCGTCTAATCAAAACGTAAGCATGTTACCGTCGCGCCAAACTGCGGTAGTGATAGTAGTTACCATCGGGTGTATTTCTAGTTCTTACATTTACCTCACCATTATTTGTTATCATTAACTGGTTTACAGGCTGCTGACAGGTCGAGTAACCTCTTCTGTCAAGTCCTTCATTAGAGTTAGTGACACGTCGCCATCCAGACCGACGGGAACCTCTGACTGGATGTAATGCAGCCACCATCCGCTGGGATTTTATCGCCACCATCTCTCTACAACACACACTCACTGGTAACACACACTCACTGGTAACACACACTCACTGGTAACACACACTCACTGGTAACACACACTCACTGGTAACACACACACTCACTGGTAACACACACACTCACTGGTAACACACACTCACTCATCCTCCCTGGCCATTTATCTGGCAGCATGCGCACTGACATTAGCTTGTGTCACTGCTACGCGGACCCTCTGCCGGCTGAGCTGTTACAGGCCAATCTACTGTACGTTGCTATTCTCACCACGATAACAAACTTTTCCACCTGGGGCAATGATCGGCTCCAACATGACAAAGGTTTCAGGAGGTTTCATTGGCTCTCTATCTATTTCCTCTGCCATTAATTCATTTTTCAGATTCAGAGCTACTGCTGTTCTCGGTAAATTCAGCCATTTTGGGGAATTCCAGAACTTTCTCTCCTACCAGTAACGCGACAAATGGCAATATGGCGATTTACAGTTAGCTGCCGTTATAAAGCCTAGTGTTCCCCTACCCCTTCAACATCCCTACTTTGAATGGATAGTAGCCAGGAGCTTTATGTTTATGACAATTTGCATGGAATAAATGAAAAAAATTAATGTACTTTCACAATTGATTGGCGAGCTACTCATTAGGTGGGCTGAAAGCTCCTGGTAACTCACAATCTATCTATTGGAGACCCCTGCTGTATATAGGCCACTTGCTCAGCCCACAAAATGAAAGAAAAATCACCTGCTATTGAAATGATGCACACATCATTCGCTTTCCTGTCAGATCTTGACCCGGGTGAGCCACTGGCAAATGTACCTGAATGTCGAGCCCTGCTGTGTGCGGTGAGCATAGCACCTATGTCTACCACTTTGAGTAGCTGTTAGCGATGGAAATGATAGCCTAACCATCTTTGGGCAGATGGAAAGGCAATAAGAAAATGAAACTACAAAGTAGCCTTTGATTATTTGCATCAATCCAGTGGCCATTTGTTTTCAAAACTCTATCACAAGTGTGCTACAGAAACACCGCTAGCCAAACACCGCTAGCCAAACACCGCTAGCCAAACACCGCTAGCCAAACACCGCTAGCCAAACACCGCTAGCCAAACACAACTGGCTGGCTGGCGCACACCTGAATTAAAAGGGTAATAACTACACAAAAAAAAGTATCTGATTTTTCACAAACCTCAAAAATGGTCCGCTGATGTGGTTTAAGCATTGTTGTGGGCTTTGAACATCCAATGTTTTTCTTTTTCTATGAAAAAAAAAAACTGGGGGAAAATCACAGTCATACTCCCAGTTTTCCTTTTTTGTTGTGGTATCATTTTGGTATCAAGTATCGTTTGGTTTCTAGAGGATTTCGCAGAAAATAACACATGGCAATAAATACATTTTACTCTTTATTTTAACAGGTCTGTTCTCTTTGCTGTTACAGTAAATCTATCCAAACCAACATAAGAACACAAAGGTCATGCATTCAGAAAATCATCAGGTAAAAATGTTGTATGATCTTCCTGTGTAGAAAATATGGTGATGTTCTTTCCCCCCCTAGTCTGATTTACTTCCTGGTCTTGTCCTGTCTGTTGTAATGAGTCCTTATGGGCATTGTGGAGGGAAACAGAATATACGCATTTGGAGAGGCGTATCTTCAGTGATGGGGTCCTAATATTTGGTAGATCTACACCACATTATTCACCAATGTCGGCCAGGCTTACAGCCAAGGTACAATATGCTATTCATGGCATACATAGCAACCCTTTGATGACAAAAGCATGTGCACGAATGTCTGAATGTGTCTTACTTCCTGATACAGGTTACTTCACAGCGTCAGTGAGAGGAGGCTACTTCTTCAGATACACTATCTGCGGTTTACTGAAATCAAGCTTCAGGGTGTGGATGGAGGTGTCCTCCCACCATGTTATCATGTTGAACAGAGCTTCAGGGTGTGGATGGAGGTGTCCTCCCACCATGTTATCATGTTGAACAGGGCTTCAGGGTGTGGATGGAGGTGTCCTCCCACCATGTTATCATGTTGAACAGAGCTTCAGGGTGTGGATGGAGGTGTCCTCCCACCAATAAATACACTGAAAGAATTGGATGTCTGTCATATCAAAATAAATAACATGAATATGTCCATATGTCCCCAGACACTGTTTACTTTGTTTGGATTGTTACTATAAAAAACGCACATCCCCTCTTTGTCCCTCTTTGTCCCTCCCAGCCAACATCCACCAGGCAGCCTGGCTGTCACCGTGGCCCTCGCTAGCTCAACACAGCTTCTGCGGCATGGAGGAAGGCGGCCAGCAGACAGACAGACAGGGAGGCAGGACGGGAGGACAGGGGGACAGGGGGAGAGCAGCAGAGCACAGGGAGGCAGGATGGGAGGACAGGGGGAGAGCAGCAGAGCACAGGGAAGGCATTGTTCCTCTTGTCCACGCTGCACTGTGAGACTAACTAACAAGCCCGGCGACTGCTGCCTCTCTTGCGGCCTGTTAGGCGACAGTGTGTATGTGTTCTGTTTGGTGACAGTGTGTATGTGTTCTGTTAGGCGACAGTGTGTATGTGTTCTGGTTAGCGACAGTGTGTATGTGTTCTGTTAGGCGACAGTGTGTATGTGTTCTGGTTAGCGACAGTGTGTATGTGTTCTGTTAAGCGACAGTGTGTATGTGTTCTGTTTGGCGACAGTGTGTATGTGTTCTGGTTAGCGACAGTGTGTATGTGTTCTGTTAGGCGACAGTGTGTATGTGTTCTGGATAGCGACAGTGTGTATGTGTTCTGTTAGGCGACAGTGTGTATGTGTTCTGTTAGGCGACAGTGTGTATGTGTTCTGTTTGGCGACAGTGTGTATGTGTTCTGTTTGGCGACAGTGTGTATGTGTTCTGTTTGGCGACAGTGTGTATGTGTTCTGGTTAGCGACAGTGTGTATGTGTTCTGTTAGGCGACAGTGTGTATGTGTTCTGTTAGGCGACAGTGTGTATGTGTTCTGGTTAGCGACAGTGTGTATGTGTTCTGGTTAGCGACAGTGTGTATGTGTTCTGGTTAGCGACAGTGTGTATGTGTTCTGGTTAGCGACAGTGTGTATGTGTTCTGGTTAGCGACAGTGTGTATGTGTTCTGGTTAGCGACAGTGTGTATGTGTTCTGTTAAGCGACAGTGTGTATGTGTTCTGGTTAGCGACAGTGTGTATGTGTTCTGTTAGGCGACAGTGTGTATGTGTTCTGTTAGGCGACAGTGTGTATGTGTTCTGGTTAGCGACAGTGTGTATGTGTTCTGTTAGGCGACAGTGTGTATGTGTTCTGTTAAGCGACAGTGTGTATGTGTTCTGGTTAGCGACAGTGTGTATGTGTTCTGTTAGGCGACAGTGTGTATGTGTTCTGTTAGGCGACAGTGTGTATGTGTTCTGTTAGGCGACAGTGTGTATGTGTTCTGGTTAGCGACAGTGTGTATGTGTTCTGTTAGGCGACAGTGTGTATGTGTTCTGTTAGGCGACAGTGTGTATGTGTTCTGTTAGGCGACAGTGTGTATGTGTTCTGTTAGGCGACAGTGTGTATGTGTTCTGGTTAGCGACAGTGTGTATGTGTTCTGTTAGGCGACAGCGTGTATGTGTTCTGTTAGGCGACAGCGTGTATGTGTTCTGTTAAGCGACAGCGTGTATGTGTTCTGTTAGGCGACAGCGTGTATGTGTTCTGTTAGGCGACAGCGTGTATGTGTTCTGTTAGGCGACAGCGTGTATGTGTTCTGTTAGGCGACAGCGTGTATGTGTTCTGTTAGGCGACAGCGTGTATGTGTTCTGTTAGGCGACAGCGTGTATGTGTTCTGTTAGGCGACAGTGTGTATGTGTTCTGTTAAGCGACAGTGTGTATGTGTTCTGTTAAGCGACAGTGTGTATGTGTTCTGGTTAGCGACAGTGTGTATGTGTTCTGTTAGGCGACAGTGTGTATGTGTTCTGGTTAGCGACAGCGTGTATGTGTTCTGTTAGGCGACAGTGTGTATGTGTTCTGGTTAGCGACAGTGTGTATGTGTTCTGTTAGGCGACAGTGTGTATGTGTTCTGTTAGGCGACAGTGTGTATGTGTTCTGTTAGGCGACAGCGTGTATGTGTTCTGTTAGGCGACAGCGTGTATGTGTTCTGTTAAGCGACAGTGTGTATGTGTTCTGTTAGGCGACAGTGTGTATGTGTTCTGGTTAGCGACAGTGTGTATGTGTTCTGTTAAGCGACAGTGTGTATGTGTTCTGGTTAGCGACAGTGTGTATGTGTTCTGTTAAGCGACAGTGTGTATGTGTTCTGTTAAGCGACAGTGTGTATGTGTTCTGTTAGGCGACAGCGTGTATGTGTTCTGTTAAGCGACAGTGTGTATGTGTTCTGTGCCTGTGTGTGTTGTGTGTGTGACTATGGTGGGCATATCTTTAGTGAGACAAATATGTCCCTATAGCTGTACTGGCTGTGATAAAGCAGTGCTGAGGGGAGGGGAGGACTGTATATATATATTTTTAGGGCCTTCCTCTGACACCGCCTGGTATATATATATATACAGGCCTGAGTGGCGCAGTGGTGTAAGGCACTGCATCGCAGTGCTAACTGTGCCACTAGAGATCCTGGTTCGAATCCAGGCTCTGTCGCAGCCGGCCGCGACCGGGAGACTCATGGGCGGCGCACAATTGGCCCAGCGTCGTCCAGGGTAGGGGAGGGAATGGCCGGCAGGGATGTAGCTCAGTTGATAGAGCATGGCGTTTGCAACGCCAGGGTTGTGGGTTCGATTCCCACGGGGGGCCAGTATAAAAAAATATGTATTCACTAACTGTAAGTCGCTCTGGATAAGAGCGTCTGCTAAATGACTAAAATGTAAATATATATATATATACACATACACACCAGGCGGTGTCAGAGGAAGGCCCTAAAAATTGCCAAAGACTCCAGCCACCCTAGTCATAGACTGTTCTCTCTGCTACTGCACGGCAAGCGGTACCGGAGCGCCAAGTCTTTTGTGAACTAACAATCGCACTTGACTCCCCCCCCCCCCAACAGCACTGACTGTGCTGATAGCTACTTTACTGAGGAAAAATGTCCTTACTCCGACTGAGATGTGGCGGTCTCACCTAGCTACCTTAAGATGAATGCACTAACTGTAAGTCGCTCTGGATAAGAGTGTCTGCTAAATGACTAAAATGTAAATGTATATTCCCACTTGGTTACGAACGCACCATGACACTGTCAGATGCACACTTGCGACTGTAGCACTGTATATCTCCCACTCCAGGGTAATGTGACGGGGCTGTCACTGTTAAGTAAGCGCAGCATTGGCCAATTCACTGAAAACTACGGCTTTGGTTTGCTGAAATGGGTGCAAGAGGGAAGTTCGCAATGTGGCTCGAGCACTTTCACCGAGGTGCTGAAACCCCCTATTCTCAACCACCGAGAAGGGGCGCATATCCGCGGTTATAAACCACACAGACAGTAACAAATATAAACATAGCCTACGTGTAATTTATTTGGCACCGGTCAGAATCAGCTGCCAAGGGCTGCTTGAATGCAGAGGGGAGACGCTGTTGTGTTGCTGTTACTTTTGCGTTTCCGTCTGAGGTGATGTCGGCGTAAATGTGTCACTGCATAGGCTATTCTCATTGAGCGTAGCAACATACTGTTAACGTTTTATCCACAACTCTGTCGATCGCCCTTGTAATCTACTGGGAAGCAACATCTTTCCCAAACTGGAGATTTAAAACGATGGAGGATCCTTCAAGTCGGGTTTATCGACCCCACTACTCGCCATCGTACAGAACTAGTTCTCGGCTGCACCTCACAAAAGGACCGTTTGAAATGTGCCAGTTAGGATTTGAATTTTGATTAGAACGTGCGCGTAGGCTCTAGCTGTTTTAATGGAATAGCCTGAATTAGGCTTGGGAGATAGAGATAGAGATATATATATATATATACACACACTGCTCAAAAAAATTAAGGGAATACATAAACAACACAATGTAACTCCAAGTCAATCACACTTCTGTGAAATCAAACTGTCCACTTAGGAAGCAACACTGATTGACAATACATTTCACATGCTGTTGTGCAAATGGAATAGACAACAGGTGGAAATTATAGGCAATTAGCAAGACACCCCCAATAAAGGAATGGTTCTGCAGGTGGTGACCACAGACCACTTCTCAGTTCCTATGCTTCCTGGCTGATGTTTTGGTCACTTTTGAATGCTGGCGGTGCTTTCACTCTAGTGGTAGCATGAGTCTACAACCCACACAAGTGGCTCAGGTAGTGCAGCTCATCCAGGATGGCACATCAATGCGAGCTGTGGCAAGAAGGTTTGCTGTGTCTGTCAGCGTAGTGTCCAGAGCATGGAGGCGCTACCAGGAGACAGGCCAGTACATCAGGAGACGTGGAGGAGGCCGTTGGAGGGTAACAACCCAGCAGCAGGACTGCTACCTCCGCCTTTGTGCAAGGAGGAGCAGGAGGAGCACTGCCAGAGCCCTGCAAAATGACCTCCAGCAGGCCACAAATGTGCATGTGTCTGCTCAAACGGTCAGAAACAGACTCCATGAGGGTGGTATGAGGGCCCGACATCCACAGGTGGGGGTTGTGCTTACAGCCCAACACCGTGCAGGACGTTTGGCATTTGCCAGAGAACACCAAGATTGGCAAATTCGCCACTGGCGCCCTGTGCTCTTCACAGATGAAAGCAGGTTCACACTGAGCACGTGACAGACGTGACAGAGTCTGGAGACGCCGTGGAGAACGTTCTGCTGCCTGCAACATACTCCAGCATGACCGGTTTGGCGGTGGGTCAGTCATGGTGTGGGGTGGCATTTCTTTGGGGGGCCGCACAGCCCTCCATGTGCTTGCCAGAGGTAGCCTGACTGCCATTAGGTACCGAGATGAGATCCTCAGACCCCTTGTGAGACCATAAGCTGGTGCGGTTGGCCCTGGGTTCCTCCTAATGCAAGACAATGCTAGACCTCATGTGGCTGGAGTGTGTCAGCAGTTCCTGCAAGAGGAAGGCATTGATGCTATGGACTGGCCCGCCCGTTCCCCAGACCTGAATCCAATTGAGCACATCTGGGACATCATGTCTCGCTCCATCCACCAACGCCACGTTGCACCACAGACTGTCCAGGAGTTGGCGGATGCTTTAGTCCAGGTCTGGGAGGAGATCCCTCAGGAGACCATCCGCCACCTCATCAGGAGCATGCCCAGGCGTTGTAGGGAGGTCATACAGGCACGTGGAGGCCACACACTACTGAGCCTCATTTTGACTTGTTTTAAGGACATTACATCAAAGTTGGATCAGCCTGTAGTGTGGTTTTCCACTTTAATTTTGAGGGTGACTCCAAATCCAGACCTCCATGGGTTGATACATTTGATTTCCATTGATCATTTTTGTGTGATTGTGTTGTCAGCACATTCAACTATGTAAAGAAAAAAGTATTTCATAAGATTATTTCATTCATTCAGATCTAGGATGTGTTGTTTAAGTGTTCCCTTTATTTTTTGGAGCAGTGTATATATACACACACATACATACACACACACCATATATACCGTATACCGGGGTCTTTGGAAAAAGCCATGGGATGTTTTTTTTCAATACGGTCAATCAGGGGGGGGCAATTTTTCTGATGATTTAGGTGACCTACACACATTTTAAAAAAGATATGTCCAGCAACAACATGAAGACAGGGGCAGCATATAAGTCAATACCAGAAGCATTTATTGACTGATCTCAAAAGTGTTGGCTTACAAAAGCAAAAGAAGTTATCACAGTAAAAATAATCAAGGGTGTTCTTTCACATTCCTCAACACTGCATAAACAATATGCATTTCCATAAAACACCTCATCTAATTGTGCCACAAAGTTGACAAGTCCAAGAAAAATACCAGGGTTGGTGGAGCCCTCAGTTTCATCTTTGCCTCGCAAAGCTAACTCAAACACTCCGCAAAACTTCACACACTGGATTAGCCGGCTGAGGATGTGGCGGTTCTTGCTAACCTCATCGTTGTGGCGGCGGACAGCTGGCCTGTATCCCTCATCCAGTTGAGTGGCAATGTTCACTCTCCCCAAAGCAGACAATCTCAAACAGCTATCCATGTGGGTCTTTGACAGCTCATGTTTCTTAATCTTTTCTGAAAGATGGTGCATGTCCGTTACACCAGTCGCTGTCCAAGCGGTGCTGTCTGCCGTGCCGCCTTCAGGGTGAAAGAGTAAGCAGGGGTAGCAGAAGACTGCATTAGTCTGTACCTGGGGGAGTAGGCTAATAGTCTGTACCTGGGGGAGTAGGCTAATAGTCTGTACCTGGGGGAGTAGGCTAATAGTCTGTACCTGGGGGAGTAGGCTAATAGTCTGTACCTGGGGGAGTAGGGTAATATTCTGTACCTGGGGGAGCAAGGTAATAGTCTGTACCTGGGGGAGTAGGGTAATAGTCTGTACCTGGGGGAGCAGAAGAGCAGGGTAATAGTCTGTACCTGGGGGAGCAAGGTAATAGTCTGTACCTGGGGGAGCAGAAGAGCAGGGTAATAGTCTGTACCTGGGGGAGCAGAGAAATAGTCTGTACCTGGGGGAGTAGGGTAATAGTCTGTACCTGGGGGAGCAGGGTAATAGTCTGTACCTGGGGGAGTAGGGTAATAGTCTGTACCTGGGGGAGCAGGGTAATAGTCTGTACCTGGGGGAGCAGGGTAATAGTCTGTACCTGGGGGAGTAGGGTAATAGTCTGTACCTGGGGGAGCAGGGTAATAGTCTGTACCTGGGGGAGTAGGGTAATAGTCTGTACCTGGGGGAGCAGGGTAATAGTCTGTACCTGGGGGAGTAGGGTAATAGTCTGTACCTGGGGGAGCAGGGTAATAGTCTGTACCTGGGGGAGCAGGGTAATAGTCTGTACCTGGGGGAGTAGGGTAATAGTCTGTACCTGGGGGAGTAGGGTAATAGTCTGTACCTGGGGGAGTAGGGTAATAGTCTGTACCTGGGGGAGTAGGGTAATAGTCTGTACCTGGGGGAGTAGGGTAATAGTCTGTACCTGGGGGAGTAGGGTAATAGTCTGTACCTGGGGGAGTAGGGTAATAGTCTGTACCTGGGGGAGCAGAGTAATAGTCTGTACCTGGGGGAGTAGGGTAATAGTCTGTCCCTGGGGGAGTAGGGTAATAGTCTGTACCTGGGGGAGTAGGGTAATAGTCTGTACCTGGGGGAGTAGGGTAATAGTCTGTACCTGGGGGAGTAGGGTAATAGTCTGTACCTGGGGAAGTAGGGTAATAGTCTGTACCTGGGGGAGCAGAAGAGCAGGGTAATAGTCTGTACCTGGGGGAGCAGAGAAATAGTCTGTACCTGGGGGAGTAGGGTAATAGTCTGTACCTGGGGGAGCAGGGTAATAGTCTGTACCTGGGGGAGTAGGGTAATAGTCTGTACCTGGGGGAGCAGAGTAATAGTCTGTACCTGGGGGAGTAGGGTAATAGTCTGTCCCTGGGGGAGTAGGGTAATAGTCTGTACCTGGGGGAGCAGAGTAATAGTCTGTACCTGGGGGAGTAGGGTAATAGTCTGTCCCTGGGGGAGTAGGGTAATAGTCTGTACCTGGGGGAGTAGGGTAATAGTCTGTACCTGGGGGAGTAGGGTAATAGTCTGTACCTGGGGGAGTAGGGTAATAGTCTGTACCTGGGGAAGTAGGGTAATAGTCTGTACCTGGGGGAGCAGAGGAGCAGGGTAATAGTCTGTACCTGGGGGAGCAGAGAAATAGTCTGTACCTGGGGGAGTAGGGTAATAGTCTGTACCTGGGGGAGCAGGGTAATAGTCTGTACCTGGGGGAGCAGATAATAGTCTGTACCTGGGGGAGTAGGGTAATAGTCTGTACCTGGGGGAGCAGGGTAATAGTCTGTACCTGGGGGAGTAGGGTAATAGTCTGTACCTGGGGGAGTAGGGTAATAGTCTGTACCTGGGGGAGCAGATAATAGTCTGTACCTGGGGGAGTAGGGTAATAGTCTGTACCTGGGGGAGCAGAGTAATAGTCTGTACCTGGGGGAGCAGGGTAATAGTCTGTACCTGGGGGAGCAGAGTAATAGTCTGTACCTGGGGGAGGAGGGTAATAGTCTGTACCTGGGGGAGCAGGGTAATAGTCTGTACCTGGGGGAGCAGGGTAATAGTCTGTACCTGGGGGAGCAGGGTAATAGTCTGTACCTGGGGGAGTAGGGTAATAGTCTGTACCTGGGGGAGCAGGGTAATAGTCTGTACCTGGGGGAGCAGAGTAATAGTCTGTACCTGGGGGAGGAGGGTAATAGTCTGTACCTGGGGGAGCAGGGTAATAGTCTGTACCTGGGGGAGCAGAGTAATAGTCTGTACCTGGGGGAGCAGAGTAATAGTCTGTACCTGGGGGAGGAGGGTAATAGTCTGTACCTGGGGGTAATAGTCTGTACCTGGGGGAGTAGGGTAATAGTCTGTACCTGGGGGAGGAGGGTAATAGTCTGTACCTGGGGGAGCAGGGTAATAGTCTGTACCTGGGGGAGCAGAGTAATAGTCTGTACCTGGGGGAGCAGGGTAATAGTCTGTACCTGGGGGAGCAGGGTAATAGTCTGTACCTGGGGGAGTAGGGTAATAGTCTGTACCTGGGGGAGTAGGGTAATAGTCTGTACCTGGGGGAGTAGGGTAATAGTCTGTACCTGGGGGAGTAGGGTAATAGTCTGTACCTGGGGGAGTAGGGTAATAGTCTGTACCTGGGGGAGGAGGGTAATAGTCTGTACCTGGGGGAGCAGGGTAATAGTCTGTACCTGGGGGAGCAGGGTAATAGTCTGTACCTGGGGGAGTAGGGTAATAGTCTGTACCTGGGGGAGTAGGGTAATAGTCTGTACCTGGGGGAGGAGGGTAATAGTCTGTACCTGGGGGAGCAGGGTAATAGTCTGTACCTGGGGGAGCAGGGTAATAGTCTGTACCTGGGGGAGTAGGGTAATAGTCTGTACCTGGGGGAGTAGGGTAATAGTCTGTACCTGGGGGAGCAGCTGACTAGGTTTTAGTCAAGCCTGTCACACAGTCCACTCATAATGAAGAGAGAGATCAGAGGGCTGAATAAAGTATGAGCCCAGCACAGCCTCCCTCCACACATCTCAGGTGTCACCGTGGCATGCAGGGGGACCAAGACTGAGGCAAGAGGAACCCAGCCAGGCCACAGGGGCCAGAGGGGAGGGGACCCAGCCAGGCCAGAGGGGAGGGGACCCAGCCAGGCCAGAGGGGAGGGGACCCAGCCAGGCCAGAGGGGAGGGGAGGGGACCCAGCCTAGGCCAGAGGGGAGGGGACCCAGCCAGGCCAGAGGGGAGGGGACCCAGCCAGGCCAGAGGGGAGGGGACCCAGCCAGGCCAGAGGGGAGGGGACCCAGCCAGGCCAGAGGGGAGGGGACCCAGCCAGGCCAGAGGGGAGGGGACCCAGCCAGGCCAGAGGGGAGGGGACCCAGCCAGGCCAGAGGGGAGGGGACCCAGCCAGGCCAGAGGGGAGGGGACCCAGCCAGGCCAGAGGGGAGGGGACCCAGCCAGGCCAGAGGGGAGGGGACCCAGCCAGGCCAGAGGGGAGGGGACCCAGCCAGGCCAGAGGGGAGGGGACCCAGCCAGGCCAGAGGGGAGGGGACCCAGCCAGGCCAGAGGGGAGGGGACCCAGCCAGGCCAGAGGGGCCAGAGGGGAGGGGACCCAGCCAGGCCACAGGGGAGGGGACCCAGCCAGGCCAGAGGGGAGGGGACCCAGCCAGGCCAGAGGGGAGGGGACCCAGCCAGGCCAGAGGGGAGGGGACCCAGCCAGGCCAGAGGGGAGGGGACCCAGCCAGGCCAGAGGGGAGGGGACCCAGCCAGGCCAGAGGGGAGGGGACCCAGCCAGGCCAGAGGGGAGGGGACCCAGCCAGGCCAGAGGGGAGGGGACCCAGCCAGGCCAGAGGGGAGGGGACCCAGCCAGGCCAGAGGGGAGGGGACCCAGCCAGGCCAGAGGGGAGGGGACCCAGCCTAGGCCAGAGGGGAGGGGACCCAGCCTAGGCCAGAGGGGAGGGGACCCAGCCTAGGCCAGAGGGGAGGGGACCCAGCCTAGGCCAGAGGGGAGGGGACCCAGCCAGGCCAGAGGGGAGGGGACCCAGCCAGGCCAGAGGGGAGGGGACCCAGCCAGGCCAGAGGGGAGGGGACCCAGCCAGGCCAGAGGGGCCAGAGGGGACCCAGCCAGGCCAGAGGGCCCAGAGGGGAGGGGACCCAGCCAGGCCAGAGGGGCCAGAGGGGAGGGGACCCAGCCAGGCCAGAGGGGCCAGAGGGGAGGGGACCCAGCCTAGGCCAGAGGGGAGGGGACCCAGCCTAGGCCACAGGGGCCAGAGGGGAGGGGACCCAGCCTAGGCCAGAGGGGAGGGGACCCAGCCTAGGCCAGAGGGAAGGGGACCCAGCCAGGCCAGAGGGGAGGGGACCCAGCCTAGGCCAGAGGGGAGGGGACCCAGCCTAGGCCAGAGGGGCCAGAGGGGAGGGGACCCAGCCAGGCCAGAGGGGAGGGGACCCAGCCAGGCCAGAGGGGAGGGGACCCAGCCAGGCCAGAGGGGAGGGGACCCAGCCAGGCCAGAGGGGAGGGGACCCAGCCAGGCCAGAGGGGAGGGGACCCAGCCAGGCCAGAGGGGAGGGGACCCAGCCAGGCCAGAGGGGAGGGGACCCAGCCAGGCCAGAGGGGAGGGGACCCAGCCAGGCCAGAGGGGAGGGAACCCAGCCAGGCCAGAGGGGACCCAGCCAGGCCAGAGGGGCCAGAGGGGAGGGGACCCAGCCTAGGCCAGAGGGGAGGGGACCCAGCCAGGCCAGAGGGGCCAGAGGGGAGGGGACCCAGCCAGGCCAGAGGGGAGGGGACCCAGCCAGGCCAGAGGGCCCAGAGGGGAGGGGACCCAGCCAGGCCAGAGGGGAGGGGACCCAGCCAGGCCAGAGGGGAGGGGACCCAGCCAGGCCAGAGGGGAGGGGACCCAGCCTAGGCCAGAGGGGAGGGGACCCAGCCAGGCCAGAGGGCCCAGAGGGGAGGGGACCCAGCCAGGCCAGAGGGGCCAGAGGGGAGGGGACCCAGCCTAGGCCAGAGGGGAGGGGACCCAGCCAGGCCAGAGGGGAGGGGACCCAGCCAGGCCAGAGGGGAGGGGACCCAGCCTAGGCTGTCTCCGTACAGAGCCGGTGTAAGGTTGCCCCTAGATGCTGATCTTGGGTCAGTGTTGCATTTTCCCCACTAATGGTTGAGATTAAGATTGGGGCAGGGGAAGCTGATCCTAGAGCTACAGAGGCAAGGGGACACAGTGTACGGCTAGGGGAGCCACTGAGCCAGCCCCATCCAGTCCGAAGGGTGGGAGAGCTGGACCTGAAAGACTAGGCAGCGTCCCAAATGGCACCCTATTCCCTATATAGTGCACTACTTTAGACCAGAGAATGGCACCCTATTCCCTATATAGTGCACTACTTTAGACCAGAGAATGGCCCCCTATTCCCTATATAGTGCACTACTTTAGACCAGAGAATGGCACCCTATTCCCTATATAGTGCACTACTTTAGACCAGAGAATGGCACCCTATTCCCTATATAGTGCACTACTTTAGACCAGAGAATGGCACCCTATTCCCTATATAGTGCACTACTTTAGACCAGAGAATGGCACCCTATTCCCTATATAGTGCACTACTTTAGACCAGAGAATGGCACCCTATTCCCTATATAATGCACTACTTTAGACCAGAGCCCTATGGGCCCTAACACTCTGGACCCTAGCACTATGGACCCTAGCACTATGGGCCCTAACACTATGGGCCCTAACACTATGGGCCCTAACACTATGGACCCTAACACTATGGACCCTAACCCCCTGGACCCTAACACTATGGACCCTAACACTATGGACCCTAACACTATGGACCCTAACACTATGGGCCCTAACCCTATGGACCCTAACACTATGGACCCTAACACTATGGACCCTAACACTATGGGCCCTAACACTATGGACCCTAACACTATGGACCCTAACCCCCAGGACCCTAACCCTATGGACCCTAACACTATGGACCATAACCCTATGGACCCTAACACTATGGGCCCTAACACTATGGGCCCTAACCCCCAGGACCCTAACACTATGGGCCCTGGTAAAAAGTAATGCCCTAGAGAGAGAATAGGGTGCTATGAGACACACAACAGGCCACTCCCAGTCCCAGCAGCACCGTGAGTCTTCCTTCCCTAATCTAATCTCTAGCTGTGAGTCTGTCAGGGAGGGGAAAATGAAGAGATCAACCCCCACCGGGCCTCATGACCTGCTCTAGGAACTAGTCATCCTATCAGGGGACAGACAGAGGATCAGGTGTTCTAAAGAGGTCTAGCTGATACGAATACAGGACAGTCCTCTCCAAATGATGCAATTCTTCTACTGTATTGAACCAGTTGGAGACAGATGGGTGTCCCATTGATTGACTGTGCTCTGAAAAGTCTCAATAGTGTGGATCATGTGTCCATTGTCATCATAATAGAAGTATCAGTGTATCACCCATGGTAAGACATGCACACTGTGCCGCTGAAACAGAAGAACCTCAAACTAGTTCTGTGATTTCAGAAGACCTATTTTGGGCTAGTTATGCTGAAAACGGGGTCATATGAGAATCTGATTCTTTCACTCCCCTCTGGTTAGGGCCGGGACGTTAGTATCGTGGCAAGGAAACAAAACACGAAGCGGACTTAACTTATTTAGGAAAACAGCCCTAATATTTGAAACAAACATTATGTAGTCATCCAGAGTCACATTTATTTATTTTCCAAATTATAACACCTCTGGTCAAGTGCTCACTGTTCTTTGACTCCCCTCTGGCCAAATATTCACACAGGACAGAGACCGACGGAGAGAGAGCGGCTGTAGGATTTAGTCCCAGTTGGTACTCAACAGTTACATGGATTGCTAGCCTAGTGTGTTGAACTGGTAAAGATGGTTTTGTATAATTCCCTAATAATGCACATTTCCCAATTAACATAAGCCATAATGATGGTTATGACTTAATGAAGTGATCAGTCTGCATGTTGATCAGACTCTAAGCTAATAAATATTATGTTACCAGCCCCTGGAGCACCAAACCCATGTTGTCATCAACCACAGTTTAACCACCTGCTCTGGAGAAGGGACACGCATTAGCACCAACCCACACCCAACCACCCACACCCAACCACCCACACCATGTTGAAACTGATACCTACTAAATACAACAAGCCTCAGCACACACTTGGTAGGCTGCGTGGGAATGATACAGATCGGATACAGAATTCTACTCTAAAAAGCTTATTCCCTTCACTCAGCTCATTATAAATCAGAGCACAGACCCATTTAAAATACTGATGGGAATCTAGACAGGACAGCGATCTCCTTTCCACATGCCCAACGTCAGGTAACAAGCAGAACAGATCTGTTCATTAGGACATGGAATGAGAGATTGGGAGTGATCAAAACGAACACATCTTCTATCAAAATAACACATTTCTGAACGCACCCCATCATAGTACGGCCATCTTGTCTGTGTCGGTCTGTCTGTCAGTCTAGAACAGTGCTCAGTAACTGACCACGTCGACGTTGCCCACAGTGTTCCAGATAGTAGCTCATATCCTGCTTAAGGTCTTATTGGGGGACAAGCTTTTTACATGGACCTTTGATATCCCTCTCATGAGTATCCCTGTGTCCATGAATAAACAGAATACTCCTCATTTAAGTTAATATGGGTTAAATGGAATAGTACAGGTGTTGCCAAACTTTTTTTGGCCCACGACCCCATTTTGTTATCTGAAAATTCTCACAAACCCCAACATTGGTGCTATGGCTGTCAATTGCAAAACATTCTAACAGTATTTCTAATTATATTCTCAACTCGCCATCATATCCTTTTAAATGCGGGGCTATGACAGTCCATTGCAAATTAGTCTGACATAATTTCGCTTATCTCACCACCACTAAAGCTTGATGCATGTCACGTCCGAGCTTCTCAAAGTCAGTCCAGCGTGGTTGACAGCGTGAGCACCTCATCTCTCCTGTCACATCCAACCTGGATTGATATTTGTTTTTAATGAATCAGCTTACCGTGAGTTTTAACGCTCGGAGGGAGATGTCACTGTATTCCCTTTGAATCAGGAACTAAAACTCCTCCATAGCGACCCGTGAATAGAGTACCACAGTATGAGTAATAATACCCATAAAACCTAGCGGTCAAACAAGGAAATGGTAAAAAAAAATAAAAAAAAATTACACTATTTATTTTTTCCATAGGGGATTTTAGAAACACTTATAAGGTATCTGTTTCATGTAGGCTTACCCTGGCGTGACCTTTCGGTAACCGTGTAAATCTCTCTAGGACAAGGTGACTTTTATCAATATATTGGCCTGTATTTACCCCCCAAAAAATGAAATGCTAATTAGCTGCTAATGTGGCCATCATAAATAACTACAAATGCCATGGTAATATGGACGAGACTGCCGAATCGAGGCAAATGTAAGAATCTCTGAATTAACTATCTAATGTTAGCTAAATTTGGGAATAAAAAAAAATTGGCTACATTTCTTTAAATTGACAATTCTGTGAACTGTCTTGTGCAAGTTTTAAATTGACACAATACCTGTTAGAAAAGGTGTCAGCTAGAGATGACGTGCAGGAGCTTGCAGGGATTTGTAGTTTTGCTTGATGTCTACTTTGATGCTAATTTGCATTTTCGAAATCTGAGAGTAAATTGAGCCTAATATATTGATAAAAGTCACCTTGTCCGAGAGAGATTTACATGTTACCAAAACGTCACGCCAGGGTAAGCCTACACGAAACACACCCCTTATTTTAAGTGTTTCTAAAATTCCCTATGTGAAAAATTTATGGTGGAAAAACGATTGGAAGCACTTTTTGAAGTGATTTGTTTGACAATCAGATAAACATCACAACACCTCGAAAAACAACAGTAAATGGGATAAGATGTTTACATGCCACAGTATCCCGTCTAAGATCAGCATATCCCAGGCATCTTATCCGGGTTTCAAATAACCGGGACACAAGCTTTTTCGGGTTATTGTAAAACGGGATATGATGTTAACATGTGTCAACTCAAAAACAGAATACTTGAGTATCCTGAATGATAACGGGATATTGGTGTGCGTGTAAACGTTGTCACTGATCAGTCAGTCACGACGTGGATGAACGGTTGCCAGGAGAAGGCCTCCAGAGAGCGAACACAGAACACGCCGAGACAACCTAGCAGCATTTTAGTCTCAGTATGCTTTCCACACACCGCAGACTGAGTCCCAAATGGCACAGGGCCTGGCCAAAAGTAGTGCACTAAATAGGGAATCATGTGTAATTTGGAACACAGACACAGGCTGAGTCCCAGGCAGGCATTCTGCTCCTCTGTCATACTGCTGCCTGTCAGAACCAAGTCTTTGGTACAAAGAATTGTCACACTCATTCATTCTCCTGAGGATGAAATGTTATCAGCTCAACACCTGCTCAAAGAGCAGAGTTTGTCATTGCTCTGAAAAATAAATGCCAAAAAGGGAGAGACAGGAAGAGCAGAGGGCTTCATTGCTAACTAGAGCATCATATTGACCAACGAAACAAACCGGTTGTTTTTAAGTAGCAGCAGAATTAATAAGAGTTATTTGTGGGGAGGGAGTATTAATTAAAACATACATTTATACTGTGGTCATTACCTTCCCCTAATGGCATCCCACAAACCAATCAATAACCATGTTAGTTTTCTAGTGGCCAATCAAACTGCATCACAGTAACAAGCTTCAATAGATCTGTTGGGGTGATTGTTGAATCACTTCGTAAGAGTGTTGGGCCAGTAACCAAATGGTTGCCGGTTCGAAACCCCTGAGAAAGATATGTCTGTGTGTCCTTTGAACAAGGCATTAAACCCTAATTGCTCCTGTAAGGATAAGAGCATCTGCTAAATGACTAAAATGTCAATAACAGGGAAAGGCTAACTTTCCACTCGCGTCTTTGGCAAATGACAGTAGTGCAACGTTAGCTAAAAAAAAAGACTGGCTATCAGACTAGGAAAAAGGTGGTTACTAGAAAGATATTTTGGTGAACGTTGAAAGTCATCCAGATACACCACCCATCACATAAACCTAATCTCTGTGGGAAATGTTTCGAAGGAAGGGAGGTGTGTGTGAGTCAGGAGATGGATAAGAGGTGTAGTGGCTGTGTGTGTCAGTCTAATTCCATTCCTTGTTATTGCATTTGACGGGAATACCACTGAGAATCTCAACGAGGACAGGTTGTCTTCATTCAATGGGGCTGTTGGAATTGCAACACAGAATCTATATGACGATGATTCATTGGGAGATTACACATGCTGGCAACTTGTTCAGTTTCACTCTCTGCCCGCCCAACCCTACTTGGCTTCGAGGCAGGTGGATGTCAAGATAATCATGGTGTTGGAAAATCAACTCAAGAGTAGTCAGTGCCACACATGAGAGTGGAAATGTAAGGTGACATTTGCGTACCTTGCAGGTTTCATGTCAGACAAGGTCTTTACTCACACGTTCAGTTTCATCCTAAAATTTTTATTCTTACATTGACAATCAACGTTTAACGACAAAAGGAAGGATCCTGACCATGTAACATTTAAAAGGAGAGCTAGCTACTAGGTTAAAGCAGAACCCCAACCATGAAAAACACAGCCATCGTCGTGAAACAGACTTCAAGCATGTTAGCTAGTTGGCTAATTTAGAGAGCTAACAGTAGTAGCTAGCTCACTAACTAGTTAACCTTAGTCACTAAAGCCATGGCTTTGAGACTAACGTTACGCAGTAAGGTAGTAGGCTTCAGTCCATATGTTACGCATTTCACGTTGAAACTACCTCGCTATCTAGTTAACTATCAAGAGATAGCTATCATAGAATCAAATGATAGCTAACGTTACGTGGATTCACATCATTCTGACTAACGTTAGCTACTCTTGAGCTATTCAGTAGACGATTAACTAGCGCTGTCGACCCAGCAGCAAAGTTAGCTAGCTAGCTTATAGCCGTCATAACGCTTCTAGAGCCGTTAAGTTTGGCTTATTCACTGGCAAACTAACATGTATTTATAGTTCGCTGACTGTTAGCTCATAGTGTACCAGTTTCAGCTATGGTTCATTCGGTTCTAATGTTGCCAGCTAGCTAGTTAGCATTTGCCCGGATAGCTAGCGTCGCTAGCTGTGAACCCCAGCCAAAACATCATTTTTTTTTCCTTCTACCGTTAGTAAGCGCACCGACTAACGTTAATTAGATATCATTTAAAAATACCTAAGTTGTCCCCTTACCTGTGACCAGCGCCCCGATCCAGAAGTCAGTCAAATTCGATCACCTCTCTCTCGAACCTGGCCGATATAATATTAAATTCCAGAGAAAGTGTTATTGGGAATGAACTGTATCCTGCTAGAGGTCTGACTTCACCATACGATCGAGTGGCTATGTCATAAACTCTCAAAGTTCCGTAATGGGACAAAAATGGCAGCCATCTTGGTCAGGGAGAAATTCAAAACCAGTTTAAAGATGTAAATGCACTCTGGCTATCTACTCCGATTTCAGAGCGCTCTAGTCTGAGAGTGCCAGAGCGCAGAATAACTAATAGAGCCCCACCGTGGAGGTGTCACAATACCCATAAAACCTAGCGGTCAAACAGGGAAATGGTTCCAATCGTTTTTCCACCATACATTTTTCCCATAGGGGATTTTAGAAACACTTTTTCATGTTTCATGTAGGCCATTTCCCTGTTTGACCGCTAGGTTCTATGGGTATTATGACTCATACTGTGGTACTCTATTAGTTTCACCTGCCTGTCCACTCCCTGATTCAACCAAACCTGGCCCCTGGCAACTGACTGTCCCTGTCCTTATCCATTCTTCTTGTTCTTCTTTGAGCTTTATTGGCAGACTACACTCATAAGGTGTATTGCCGCCACCTACTGTACGGGGTAGTGAAAAATACCCCCAAAACAAAAAATATTTTGGATTAACAAATTCATACTAATTACCAAAAACACTAACCAAATTCACACTACTACCCTAAATTTCAAACAAAAACAAAAAACTGTCCTCCTTCAGTCGGATTTAAATGTCTATTCAGATCCCTACACAGGCTCAGGAACCTGGGAGGGGGGAACCTCTTCATTCAGTGCTCCCTGTAACATTTCGGCTGTAAAGTCCTGGAGATCCAGAAATCTATTTGCCGCCTTCACGATGATGTCTAGCTTCTTTGATTTTGTATTAGTTTGACTAGTGCAATTGATCACTTGCGCTATAAAACGCAACAAAGTCCACCTTCTTCACTGTTAGTGTGTCGGGATCCTTCTCCTGCATGGCATTCACTGCAGACTGTGGGACATCCACTACCATCTACTCACTCCTTCAGCTATTTTCGTCCTTATCCATTGGGTAATGTCTGTAAGTTTACAGTGAAATTCAAGGTGCTTGATTGATAAATAAATAAGTGATAGACAGATGAAAGGGGCGGGACTTACAGCCGGTTACTTTTGTGGTGTGCACTTTGAAAATGCACCATCTATGAAATCTGTATCCAATAGGATTTTCAATAGATGAAAGCTACATAGACCTACTCATGAGTCCTCTGTCTGCTTGTCAGGCCATTTGAGTTTGAACTGAATGGAATAGAACCGGTGTAGTGTCCCCTTGGCCTCCCACAATAACAATGTTCCGACATAGGTCTGGGATATATACGACACTAGCACAGATGGGTCCTTTACCTATGTAATCATGCACTTGTCAAGACAGGGAAGCATAAAGCCATATATCCCTCTATAACTCTGCTCTGGATCTATCAATAGGCCAGCTTATTCCAGTTATAGTACACTACTCTGGTCAAAAGTAATACACTATGTAGGGAATAGGGTGCCATTTGGGACACAATATCTCTTCATGGTCGGCAATGAACACCTGGATCAACAGGTTGGGACCCTGAACAATGTCAACAAAGGCAAGAGGGGCCGACCCAGAGTTTCCCCTCCTGTCTATTCATCCATTCCCTGACGATCCCATTCAGACACAGTCCTATTCAATATACTGTAGTTTGGGATTTCTTAACTGCATTTAAACAGCATATGATTCTGAACAGCACTGCGTTTGCATTGCCAACAACAATAGCAGGCAGCCCTTGGTCTTGGGCTAAAATGATACTAAGTCCAGAAGAAGAGGAAGAGTACAACTGGGCCCTTTGTTGTGGCTCCTTCCGTGATGTATCCATTCTATTCTGTGGCTCCCCCGCCCCCATTCATTCTGATGAGAACTGACTCCTTTCAAGGGGCAATCTGCGATTGTTACATCAATTTTTGGACTTTTAAAGTTAACAATATATACTGTACCCATTGATTATTGAAGAATATAACTTAGCCTCATTAGCTTAGTGCAACTGTCGTACCCCCTCAGAACCCAAAATATATGCTTGTTTTACTCCTTTGTTTGTAAACAATATAATCGTAAACAAACACTGCATAGCCTCAAAACATGGTTACAACTATAATATAGATATCATGGATGGTCAGTCCAGCTCTGTTAATGAAGTATTTCTACAGGCCCATCCCTCAGCAGTTTACCAGAACAGTGGTGGGGTGGGATGACCCTTTATTGTTATTGTTCGAACGCAGATTGCCCCTTTAAAGGCCAGTAGTTTATCAGTATCAGCTGCATTCCACACATAGCTGTAGGTACTGGGGAGGAAACGGGGGTTTGGTCAGCAGGCAGGCAGCTCTATGCTGGACTGCAGTGCAGATAGACTTCTTGGAAAAACTAGGCTATGATTCTAAAGCCTGTTGTGCTCTAGCAACATTTATCTTGATCTCCCTCACCCTCTGTCTACTTGTCTACCTGCCAACCTGTCTACCTGCCAACCTGTCTACCTGTCAACCTGTCTACCTGTCTACCTGTCTACCTACCAACCTGTCTACCTGCCTACCTGTCTACCTGTCTACCTGTCTACCTGTCTACCTGTCTACCTGCCAACCTGTCTACCTGCCTACCTGCCTACCTGTCTACCTGCCTACCTGCCAACCTGTCTACCTGTCTACCTGTCTACCTGCCTACCTGTCTACCTGCCTACCTGCCTACCTGTCTACCTGCCTACCTGTCTACCTGCCTACCTGCCTACCTGTCTACCTGCCTACCTGTCTACCTGCCTACCTGCCTACCTGCCTACCTGTCTACCTGCCAACCTGTCTACCTGCCTACCTGTCTACCTGTCTACCTGTCTACCTGCCTACCTGTCTACCTGCCTACCTGCCTACCTGTCTACCTGCCAACCTGTCTACCTGTCTACCTGCCTACCTGTCAATCTGTCTACCTGTCTACCTGTCTACCTACCAACCTGTCTACCTGTCTACCTGCCAACCTGTCTACCTGTCTACCTGTCTACCTGCCAACCTGTCTACCTGCCTACCTGCCTACCTGTCTACCTGCCTACCTGCCAACCTGTCTACCTGTCTACCTGTCTACCTGCCTACCTGTCTACCTGCCTACCTGCCTACCTGTCTACCTGCCAACCTGTCTACCTGTCTACCTGCCAACCTGTCTACCTGTCTACCTGTCTACCTGTCTACCTGTCTACCTGTCTACCTGTCTACCTGCCAACCTGCCAACCTGTCTACCTGCCTACCTGTCTACCTGTCTACCTGTCTACCTGCCTACCTGTCTACCTGCCTACCTGCCTACCTGTCTACCTGCCAACCTGTCTACCTGTCTACCTGCCTACCTGTCAATCTGCCAACCTGTCTACCTGTCTACCTGCCAACCTGTCTACCTGCCTACCTGCCTACCTGTCTACCTGCCTACCTGCCAACCTGTCTACCTGTCTACCTGTCTACCTGCCTACCTGTCTACCTGCCTACCTGCCTACCTGTCTACCTGCCAACCTGTCTACCTGTCTACCTGTCTACCTGTCTACCTGTCTACCTGCCAACCTGTCTACCTGTCTACCTGCCAACCTGTCTACCTGTCTACCTGTCTACCTGTCTACCTGTCTACCTGTCTACCTGTCTACCTGTCTACCTGCCTACCTGCCAACCTGTCTACCTGCCTACCTGTCTACCTGTCTACCTACCAACCTGTCTTCATACTTGCAGGAAACAAACACACACCTACTGGTGTGCACGTACACAAACAACAACAATGTCATCCTGTCTGGCTCAGGAAATACGATTTCTGATTATCACCAATAGTTATCCCAAACTGTCACTGAAACAAAACAGTCAATTGTGTAAACTCTTAACTGTCTTCCATCATTGGGTGTGTTCATACCTCCCAACATATTGACCAGGCTCTCCACATGGTCCTGACCTCTCATTGGTTGTTAAGGCTGCCACACACCCGACACAAAGAGAGACATTTTAGTAGAAAACGACAAAACGACACTCTGACGCTGCTGCAGGCGGCTGCTGAGGGGAGGACGGCTCTTAATAAGGGCTGGAACGGAGCAGATGGAATGGCATCAAACACCTGGAAACCATGGAAACCATGTGTTTGATGTATTTTGATACCATTCCACTGATTCCGCTTCAGTCATTACCACAAGCCCGTCCTCCCCAATTAAGGTGCCACCAACCCCCTGTGGTGCGTAACGGCATTTAGGGCTTATGTTGAGGCCGGAGAATGGTCATTTCCTCCTCCATGACACAGGTTTGATGGAGTAGACGGCAGCCCTTCTAATATAAAAAATATACATATATTTACAGTCTTTTTCTGACTTTATTGAACCGATAGAGAGGATGACAGTAGGGAGAGATAGAGGTCAAAGGGCACTAGGTCAGATTCTAACCAACACCGTAGACGTGACGGAGGCTGCAGCCTTACACAGGCCCTTCTATTCTTGAAAGATCACATAGACACATTTAAAAACCAACCACCTCAGACAAAAGACCGTACATGAAGGGTGAGATGCTGCCAACCTGATCTATTTACGTGGTTATCATGCCCTCTAGTGGTGTTACGTTGTGCTACAGCCAACAGGTTCACGTGGTCTGAAATACTTTACAGTCAACGCTCCCCCTCTTGGACACATGTATTATCTCTGACATTAAAGTACATTAATTAATGCATCCCAAATGGTACCCTATTCCCTATATAGTACACTACTTTTGAGTTGTGCACTATATAGGGGATAGGGTGCCATTTGCAATGGTGTAAAGTACTTAAGTAAAAATACTTTAAAGTACTACTTCAGTAGTTTTTTTGGGTATCTGTACTTTACTATTTCAATGTTTTACTACTTTTACTTTTACTTCACTACATTCCTAAAGACAATTATGTACTTTTTACGCCATACATTTTCCCTGACACACAAAAGTACTAGTTACACTTTGAATGCTTAGCAGGACAGGAAAATGGTCCAATTCACACTCTTAGAGAACATCCCTGGTCATCTCTACTGCCTCTGATCTGGCGGACTCACTAAACACACACACTTTGATTGTAAATGTCTGAGTGTCGGAGAAGATAGCCCCTGGCTATCTGTACATTTAAAAAACAAGAAAATGGTGCCGTCTGGTTTGCTTAATATAAGGAATTTGAAATGATTTATACATTTACTTTTGATACTTAAGTATATTTAAAACCAAATACTTTCAGACGTTTACTCAAGTAGTTTACTGGGTGACTTTCACTTTTACTTGAGTCATTTTCTATTAAGGTTTCTTTACTTTTACTGAAGTATGACAATGGTGTTCTTTTCCCACCACTGGCCATTTGGGACACAGACTATGAAAATGCAGTGCAGCATTTGTCAACTGATTAGGCTAGCCTGGGTACCAGTCTGTTTGTATTAAGGACTTTATCATAGCCTGGGTACCAGTCTGTTTGTATTAAGGACTTTATCATAGCCTGGGTACCAGTCTGTTTGTGCCCTTGTCATGACAAGAAGTGGCATGATGGAACAAACATACTGGTACCCAGTACTTAATACAAACAGACTGCTACCCAGGCTATGATAAAGTACTTAATACAAACAGACTGGTACCCAGGCTATGATAAAGTACTTAATACAAACAGACTGGTACCCAGGCTATGATAAAGTCCTTAATACAAACAGACTGGTAACCAGGCTATGATAAAGTCCTTAATACAAACAGACTGGTACCCAGGCTATGATAAAGTCCTTAATACAAACAGACTGGTACCCAGGCTATGATAAAGTACTTAATACAAACAGACTGGTACCCAGGCTATGATAAAGTCCTTAATACAAACAGACTGGTACCCAGGCTATGATAAAGTACTTAATACAAACAGACTGGTACCCAGGCTATGATAAAGTACTTAATACAAACAGACTGGTACCCAGGCTATGATAAAGTCCTTAATACAAACAGACTGGTACCCAGGCTATGATAATGCATGAAGAACAGAAAACACATCATAGTGTCAACATGATTTATTTCTCAAACAACATATAGGCTACTTTAACTTTACACAAAATCCAAGCACATTTTAGCTTAGACTATGTACATAAAATTACAAAGAAAAAAACATAACATTCTTTGGGCTTGACCATGCAAAACAATAAATAATGTTCCTGAAAATGCTTTGCATGGCACTTTTTAAAACAGCTATTCAGTCAAATATACTCTGCCCAGTTGATATCAGTTGGCGTTGGGCTTCCATGGTCTACGATCTGCATATCTGTCCCAAACCTATGCCAGGGCAACAAGACAGATTCAGAACTGACTTGGGGTCAGAGAGTTAACAGTAGGTGTATTCAGGTGCATTTTCTACAATATGCACCCTTTTCTTCTAAGAGGCAATGATCATCATTCCTACTTTAGCAATTTGTTGTCCAGGATTTGTTGACAGAAAAAATAAGGTTGAGATTTGCAAGAAGAAATTTGAGTGAAAAGCTTGGATAACAACCTACAGTAGGAGAAACCACACCATCCTATAGGATGAAGGACTGTAGAGCACAGGAGGCTGCAGAGGGGAGGACGGCTCATAATAATGTCCGGAACGGAGCAGATGGAACGGCATCAAACACCTGGAAACCATGTGTCTGATGTAGTTGATACCATTCCATTCACTGCGCTCCACTCATTAACACGAGCTCGTCCTCCCCAATTCAGGTACCACCAACCCCCTGTGCTGTACAGGTACGACCAGGGCCCGTATTCAGGTCCCCCCCCATGTCTATGTCATCTTATTCATTATGATCTAAGAGGCTAAACGGGATCCTAGATCAGCGCTCCTGCTCTTTCATACTCTGAGACTCTTTATGAATATGGGCCCAGACCTCTGATCCTGTACAGGTGAAGCCTCTATCAGGCTTGGTTGGTGAAGGCCTTCAGGCCTTTCATCTCAGCCTCCTTGGTGTGGCTCTTGTCAGTCTGACACTCAGGACAGAAACATCCGGAAAACATCAACAAAGTAGAGTTGTTTGTTACATCCTCTTCCTCCCCCCTCCTCCTCCTCCCCCCTCCTCCTCCCCCCCTCCTCCTCCTCCTCCTCTCCCCAACCACCAGGG